>NC_069367.1:48198712-48501742 GCF_021730395.1 Mercenaria mercenaria | reverse complement strand
AGTTCTCCAATAACACATTTTACTTTCACAACAGCTACAGACCTTTTGGAATTTTAATTTCGAAGGTGACATAAAATACATGGTATTATGGCCTTTTAACAACACTTCTAATAAAAAAATTAATGAAAGTTCTCCCCTTTCAAAATGATTCTAATCGAAATAGGAGGATGGAACAGCAAACTATTTCTTTGCAAAAATATTGTTGAAGCACTTTATGGATTTCGGTCAAGAGCTGGAGAACAGCTATGGGAATACTGTACATGTTTAGTAGTTAGGTATATCTTAAAAAGTCGAATCATACTACCATCTGGCAATGACATGACATCACTGTTTAGATATATGCATGTTAGAAATATAAAGTCTTTTTTATATTTCTTTTAGAAGAATTTTCATGAATAGTTTATACTTATCTATGTAAATGTTCCATGTCTTTAAACGCAAGACTTACACTTTTTGTGTATGACTTAATCGGTAGATATGGGTTACAAGTATCTAGATTTTAAATGTTTAAATCATTGAAGTCATATACTTAATCTAATTACTAGTACAATAAATCAAATGTCATATCACAATGCGACCCACGTTGAAAACACAAATCAAATATCAAAGCATAATGCGACCCCAGTTAAATACACAAATCAAAAATCATATCACAATGCGACCCACGTGAATACACAAATCAAATATCATATCACAATGCGACCTACGTTGAATACACAAATCAAATATCATATCACAATGCGACCTACGTTGAATACACAAATCAAATATCATATCACAATGCGACGTTGAATACAATAAATCAACTATCATATCACAATGCGACCCACGTTGAATACACAAATCAAATATCATATCACAATGCGACGTTGAATACAATAAATCAAATATATCACAATGCGACCCACGTTGAATACACAAATCAAATATCATATCACAATGCGACCTACGTTGAATACACAAATAAAATATCATATCACAATGCGACATTGAGTAAAATAAAGCAAATGTCATATCACATTGCGACTCACGTTGAATACACTTCTCATAAAGATATAGCATTACATCAAATCTATAATTTCTCTATTGGCATTGTAATAATAATCTATGTAAGAAATTACTTTAGAATTGTATCATTTGACTTCATATGAATACTGATAGTAAATACTAGTAGTAATTTTAAGGTTACTTTTCCTATCAGTCTTTGAATTTAATGACAAACCAGCTGATACCAGTCCTGGTAATGTAAGTTATATCATTGTAATTCGCATTTTTTGTGTGTGAAGAAGTAATAAGTATTTCGTATTTTCGCTGATAGGTATAGTGCATAGACCGTTTTATTTTGAAATCGACTGCTTTTGGGTCACTAGTAAAGAAAGGAGTATCAAGATGCCGGACGAAGTGCATCAAAAACTCTGCGTCATTTGGATGACGGAGACTGAAACAGACGGTATTTAAACCAAGCGTTGCTTTTTAAGGCACGTAATGTCGTCATAGAACCGCATAAAAAATCGGACATTTATTTTCTTAGAGATTTTCGCAAGCACCTGCTAAACTTTATAAATCAATGAAACAGACTAGATAACAACTCTCGGTCATCCTTGTCTGAGTCTTCAAGTGGAAAAAATGGTTTGCAGACGGCCAAGAATCGCTTAAACACATAGGAGCTTAAGGAAGACATCAATAAAAGTCGGAGACTTGATGTTGACTTAAATTCATGACGCCGAATATAAAGACCGACAACTCGAGGTTCGAACCTTATTCTGAAAAGTTCCAAATATAATCATGTCTAAAATATTGTTTATCAAAATAAATAAACATACTGTATAGTATAATTATCGATTAATGAAAACTAAATGAAAGCGTCAAGCTGACATGTCGTCGTTAACTACGCTGAAGTTTAATCGATCTATCGTGTTCGTGAGTGGTCGTTTTTGAAGAGACGTTAATTCTGACTATTTCATGTTCACGACACGTTTGCAGTGAAGATGGTAAATATGCTTATGGTAAATATGCTTCGTAAATACAGACAACGGTCATGATGTTTTTAAACAGCTCTTGTTTATTACTAATAATTGTTGAAATTAAAGATAATAGAATACTGGTAAAACATTTTAGTTTTGATAATTTAAAACTTCGTAAGTATTATTTTCTGTGTAGGTAAGAGATACTTTTCCATTTTGAAAATGATTCTTGAAAATTAATTAAAGTGCTAAACACTTGTAATCATGTTACAACATTATCTCCTCCCGTTAGATCGGGAAAATGTCATTTTGTGCTCCCGAAAGAATTGTTAAAACGTGAAGTATTGTTAACACCCCAAAGAATAATAAATGCTAGGATAGGTGGTGGTTTTAAAATGTTTCCTGATATAAAGTAAATATGTAAAGGGAGTGATTTTCACCTAGAATGATAATGTCAATATATGTTTTTCTAATATTGAGTGCATCGCAACCGATGGCACTATCTGCTGAGATTATACATCAGAGATACTTACCAGAAGGTTTGTAAATTTTCTTTTTTATCCTAATTATACCGATTTTAAACTTTTATATAATCTCCTAGTCATTTTGTTTCATATATGAGTTTAGATTTCTTGAATTTTTGAAAAACAGTAACACTGAATGTAGTGTAAAATATATTAAATACGGTTTTGGTAAAATGCTATTTTAAAATGAATTTCCTTTTTAACCCATACTTTCTTTGATCGGTTATTGAACACGATTCATTGGCAACATGCAGGCAAATACATGTAGCATACGAGGGGCGTTCAATATGTAATGTTACTCCATATGTAGTTCCGTAACTGCTAGTTATTTTTAGATGCGGTTTTCGGCACATTATAGAGCTATTTATTGGGAACACAATGCTATATAAATTATAAAAATCGGCAGGTTCAAAGTAAAAATATAATTATTTGAGTTAGGTGTACTCAGGTATACTGGACAATAATTATAATTTTGGTTTGCCCTGGGTATCAATAATCTCAGAAAAATAGAATAACTTCTAAAATCACAAAATTCTGTCATTTTTCTACGAGGTACAGCAATTTGTGATGAGTTTGCGTTTGTTTTAAACTATTTATTGCATTTTTAATTTTACAACACAACTAAAAAATCTAAACTCGAGGTTGAGAGCGATTAACCTAAGTTGTAAGAACTAGTTTCGCAATCGAGAATTAAGATACTAGTATCAACTTCAAATACAAGACTTTTTTAAACGATGATTATCGTGCCTGACAAAATTGCAGAGGCTTATTGTACTCACCGTATCATTTTTCGAGTAAAAATATACAAACTCAATTTAAAACTGTAAAAAACTTTTTTATTTTAGTTTTCATATATTTTTGTGAATATCATGATTTGTTTTCTCTGTTTAAACTGAAAATTGAACTATAGTTCTAGTTGTTGAATAGCAGAATCAAGGAATTGCATATTACAATCTCAATATTTTGGACATAAAGTTGTCCAGTATACCTGAGTACACCTCACTCAAATTATTAAATTTTTATTTCGAATCTACCGATTTTTATCATTTATATAGCATTGTGTTCCCAATAAATTGCTCTATAAATGTGCCGAAAACCGCATCTAAAAATAACAAGAGGTTACGGAACTACATACAGAGTAACATTACATATTGAACGCCCCTCTATTTTCAAAATAATGCAATACATCACTGCATTAATAAAATTTATCTATCACCAATAAGCATCGTATATATATGTTCGTTGAAGATAAGAAAGTTTTTACCGTTTTCGAATCCCTTCTTCTATCAAAAACACATACACATGTATACAAAAATGATTAATAAAGGGTTTATCAATGTTTGAACGTCTCGGCTAAACCAATTAAATCGCTTGAATCAATACAAATTTGAATTATCAAATTATTCAATTATTATCAATTAAAACAACCTATTCCTGTATATAAAAAGAGACTACTAATTCAAAAGAGGTCAAAGGTCAAAGGACACATATCCGGTAGGAACAGTCACGGTCTAAAAGCACTGCCCCCTAACGCTGAAACCCTATAGCAGCTAATCTATGGATTTTAACATCATTAAAACATGCAAAAATACATAGACAAATTATAACTTAAACAAAAAAATAATGTAATATATTTGAGAATTTTCTTCATTGACAAGGAGTTGATATACATCGAAAACATTACACAACTGTACATTGAGATTAAAGAAAGTTACTTATACTCAGTGATCGATTAATCATAAAGCAACATATATTCATTTAAAGAATCGAAACAGAAACACATTAGTCAAATATTTTGAAAAAGCATTGTACACCTTTTTACTAAGCTAGGAAGATTGAAAATCATTTCTAAACATTTTATCTCATTACGGAAAAAATACGAACAACTTTTGTTTTTCAATGAATTATTTGAATTACGCGAGGAAATTTCAGCGTAAGGAAAATTCGTTCTAAACTGAAAAGTAAATCAGCTTAAACATTTTTTTCTGAATTTTTCCACTTTTGAAACAAGAGTTTCTCCTTTCACTGATTCTAACACAAACATTTTATGTAAGATAAAAATTATCATTGATACAATACAAATTTAACTAATAAAATGTAAAACAAAACAAAGAACTTCTAAATATATTACTACATACGTGTTCTATTAAGCAAAGAAGTGGCCTACATCCATACTTTTTTTGTGAAAATGCCATTTTCTACATAAAAATATAAATAAAGAAAATTTTCACCGAATATCATACATTCAGCTCAACTTATCCAATAGTAAAACCCAAAACATAGTCATGGTAGTCTTTCAGTGAATGTTATGAACCGTTCTTGTTTCATTTTACATCTCAGTAAACTAGTACGGCCATTTGCTTAACCAGAACGAACTTATCTTCACAACTAATAGCATCGTAAGTGGAGCCTGTGAATACAGAGTTTTATTTCAATTACGTTTTTTTATAAATCTTTCACTGACTTTACCTAACTGGTAGTCACCTGTAATCCGATTTTCATAAACTTTTTTAATTATTTCATTCCTCATTATAATGTGAATATGATTTTATTTATTCAGATTACTGGGAAGGTGGCGAAGTACAAACTGTCTTCGACGTATTCAAATTGGTAATTGGTTACCGACACACTATTGACGAGAAATACATAAGAAGACATGCAACAACTAACATTTTCGTTGATAAACGCACAACATGCATTGGACAGAATAAACTACAGGAATGTGAGAGAAACTTCAGAAGCTTAAACGAAAGTTGTTTACAGCGTAAACCATTGCAACGTTATCCAAAAATATGTGATCAGATTCTAACATGCGGGAACAAGCACGACAGATATCAGTTCTTCGTGTGTATGATAAAGATAACGCAACTGTGTTTGGATTACTGTACACCATGTGTTTGTTGAAATAAAAAATAGTGCTCATATTCTAGTATGCGTTACTGCAAAAACGTTTTATGAGTCCAGAACTTGTCTGTTTGATGTTACATCTGTCATATTTTTGTGAATTCATTTGTATTTGTCTTTTTCACATTTGTGCCGATAAAATTATTAATTATTTAAGTGTTTAACTGTAGGGATAATAAGCGTTTTCTTTGTGTATTTACATCTACAGAAGCATGAGAGATTATTTGCGGTCGAATCTAGCTGTCAATCCATATGACAAAAAGATATGTTGAATATAATCACTGAGACAATTTGCTATCATTATGAAAAGTAGATACATAGTTTTTAAAAAGTTACACAATTATTAAATTTCTTATCTTTTGCTTAAATCTATTAAACATTTATTGCATGATGAGGTGAATATCTAAGTTTATGGACCTAACCAAGGTGATATGTACAGAGACCGGTAGGCCGCGGTGTTGGTCAGGTACATAGATATTCACCGATATTATCGTATAATAAGTGTTTTACTTTTTGGCCAGCCTTAAAAAAGCACTGTGGTTGATATCTCAGTTAGTTTGTTCATAACAGACAGATAATACACATTTTTTATCGAAATGTCACGAGGCTGCTGATTGTATTACTCGTTTGCAGAAACCAGATATGAATGGCTAGTTAATGACAAAATGATATTTAGTATAGCAAGACATAAAATAATGTTATGTTTGAAAATATTACGTTACCATTGGGAATAGCATATTCTTTCGGCGGCCGTAACGTAATAAATCATATAAGCGTCTGATGGCCCTTTCACGTTTCCGTAGAATCAACATTTATGACAAGAAATTGATTTTGAATTTGTATTTGAAATGTCTAGTTCTTCAGCACTTAAATACGGAAATATCTGACATCAGAGGCATATTTAAAATCTTGAAATGAAATCGTAAAGCTTTTCTTTCCAGAGCTTTAAACGGTCATGGAAATACACAAATATGTACACGCAAAATCAAATAAATTAAACGTGCAAATACCATGAATAAACATGGATATGAATATTGCCTTTTCACAGAAAAATGGTTAATTATTAAAAAATTATTCTTCTCGGTATGACAGGAATACAACGTTGATTTGTGCTATTATTATGTTGTCCAAAGAACACAGCATATCCAAATCGGAGCCCTACAGCAGTGGATGCGTGCAGGATTAAAATATAAAACATGCATACATCGATAGAAAAACAAATAAATAAAAGGACACATTGACACCGCCTTCTGCCGCTGACTGACAAAAGTACTTCCTGTTAGTTTAAACTAGTTAAACCGAAACCATGTTCTAGAGTCACATGTCAGTGTATATAAAATCAAGTGAATCACAAACACGTGCAATAGAAACAATACAAACATTTTACACACACAAAATGCTCGTGTTAATAGTAGTTAAAAACAGAACTCTATATAAGCATGTCCGAAGACAAAACAACAAGAGAAACACTAGTCAAGGCCTAAAGAAACATGTCAGAAGACACTTGTGGATGGTTGGTTGGTTGGTTGGATTTAACGTCGCACCGACACATGATAGGTCATATGGCGACTTTCCAGCTTTTGGTGGAGGAAGACCCAAGGTGCCCCTCCGTGCATTATTTCATCACGAGCGGGCACCTGGGTAGAACCACCGACCTCACACTTGTGGAAGCAGCTCATCCCCTGTGAAAGAAATGGATATTAGACATGTATGTGTGTTTTTGTAACTTAAAAGAAACTAAGATTTCACAAAGTAAATAAATGTACATGATAATGTGTAGTAAGTAACGTTACTAGCAACAGACAGTTTTAAAAAGAATGTAGACATTAAAAAAAGCTATAAATAATTTTTATAAATATAAAGCGTTGCGTCAGACCATGTGTAAGTGGCACGTGCAATTTCAGGCACCGAAATATGACTTAATTTGCTTGTGGTTTGCCGATGAATAAAATAACAAATAGTTATGGATATGTAAACAGCGTCAAATATGATATACCTTTGTCAATTTATGATGGCTTTTTGTGAGTGCATTGTACGTCGTAAATGACGATTTTATCTTTTCGATTTTCAAAATTTCAAATTTTTATGTTAAAAGCCTGTTCTGGCCCATTATAATGGCATCAAATTTAAAAACACAAACGAGAAAAATAAGTTTCGTATGACGAAAAGAAGCAGGAAAGAAATCAAAGAGCAGATAAGAAAAGCAAATTTTGTCGGACATCACATAGAAAATTACTTTCCTTTTTAGTTTGAAGAATGGTTGATGGGTGTGTTTTTCCATAAAGTCTAAAACATATTAATGTGCATTTCTCAAGCACATACTGGTCGCTTAACCAGTACTATTTTAAATGTAAGCATGTTCGGTGTGTTGTATCAATTACCGTTTACGTAATAATGTTGGCAATAGATTCGCAAATGTTACGCGCAAATAAACAATCTACGCGTTTTGTAAATTGCACAGCGCAAATAACCAATTTTTATTAGCTAAGTTTGAAACAAACTTAGTCATTTCGGATAAACAACTACATCACAAGACTGAATTTAAGAAACAACCTTGTGTACACTATAATTTCATTCATTATACCAAAACTTAGAATAATTTATCAAGGTCGATTTCGCATATGGTTTATGATCAGTCAATAAGTTGGTCACTAAATACAAACATAAAAATTCTGCTCACTCGTCAATGGCAATCTTTTATCGCCAACATTCATGAAACCCAGTCTGTCTGTTTGTCTAGGGTATACAACCAAGACATCGGGATCGTTAACTCACCTCCTGTTCTATCAGAACCACATACACTGCTTGAAATTGTTTGGCGCGGAGTTTCCTTTCGTTGCACCTTGTCGTAAGTTTCGTACTTGCAGGTACCAGATAAAACTGACAGGATCGTTATATATATGGATAATTCTATTGAGCTACAATAATTATATTGCTTGTTGACAAACCGTCTCAGTGACAAATATTTCAGTCTGTTAAAAGGATGCTTCATACAAGTCAGCGTTTAAACATACATATACATACGTTTCATACAGTACCGACACGATCTTACAATACTTTTGAAATAGGGTCCTATGTCCTGTGACAATAAAGTGAAAATCACTTACAGCGAACTTGGCTAGAAGGAATTCATTTTTCTGGTCCTATTCCTCACCTATACCTGTAATATGGAAAAAACGCACGTGTGTAACGAACATAAGGTTTTAATGACCACATTTCTAAGGTAGCAACATGACATTTCACTCGTTTATAAGTAACGAACTTTTCCGTAATTTTAACATTCACTGCCTTTGTTAACATACTTAAACTTGTATTCAATTATATAATGCGTCGCTAAATATGTGATAACATTAACCATTTAGGCACGTTTTCAATAATAATAATCTTTTAGTTAAACGTCAGTACCACAGATGGTCATGGGAAGAGAGAAAATCGCTGAATGCGATTGGCAAATTCATCAATGCAGTTAGTTCCCTTCATAGGGAGCTAGAAATTTGAAAAATAATAAATTCTATGTTTTCAGTAACTAAGTCTTTTTGTCGGTACATTTATCTTACCAGTGGCAGTGAAAGGCTCCATGACACCGAGTCTGCAACTATTTTTGTTTGGTAACATTTTATGCTTCCAAAGATTTTCCTTAGAATTTATTAACAGATAAATAAATACTTAATTAATTGTTTCAAAATGTATGAAACAAATTAATGAATAAGTAATAAACAAAAGTCATATAGAGACTGCTTAAAACAATCAATACTTAACTACATGCATGTATTTTAAAATATTTTATCAAATTACAAATATAAAGTAATGCAATCAATAGTGTGCCTACATTATCCGAAAGGGCTTTGATTGAGCAATTGAGGTAAACAAAAATTATTGCGATTGTACTTAAAGACCTTTATTCATTATTTGCCTTGGTATATATTGTTTTAAGTCATCTAATGTTGCAAACGTTCTCTTTATGAAAACGTCAAGTAGAAACAAGCGTGGTATCTTCCAGTCACAATGCTCGCTTTCTATGGGTAATGTCTGATAAAAACCATGTTCCTGGTGTAACGAGGTGACGTATGTAAACAACCATATCCAAAGAAAGACGTGTTCTCTGAAATTCTCCGTTTTAGAAAACGAAGTTAACGCATGAGCAAAGACAAAATATATCAAGTCCACTACCGGTTGAAAAACAGTTTCTGTTGCTGTAGGATTGTGCTTTTCTGTCAGTCCGATATTCTGTTTTTCAGTCCATACATTTACACTTCTATGTCTGGTTAATAACTTTATCACACATCAATGTATTTTCATATTACTTGGTGAAAATGTTCTCCATTTCTTTTCTTTATTATCTTTATTAGAGTCTCATTACTATACATGATAAACAATACAAACACAAATAAAAGAGTTACAAACAAAGTATAGTACCAATCAAATTTGATTTATAAGAGACTGTATACAAATTAAAAACATCTATACATATTAAGAACATATTAAGAATCTAAAATTCTATTAAAATTTAAAACACAAAAACTGTCCGTAAGACAGCGCTATCGAACTTTCTTACTGCCTGACTCTGAACTGCAAGTGAAAATTTTATGATACACTGTGGTCAAGACATTCTAACTTAAAAAGTGGCATATCTCAATAATGAGACGACGTGTCACGTGCAATAACAATACCTCTACCTTAGAAGGTCAGGGTCAAATTTGGAGATAAAAGGTCAACACCTGTTCGATCTGTAACAAATATCTATCAAAGTATTTTAATTATCTAAATATTAGCAGGCATTTATGTAACACATAATGGGAAAATATCGATGCGTTGACTGTTGGAATAGTAAGCGTTATTACGTCACGCCTAAAACGTACACATTTCATGGGTAACATCCGGTAACATGCTCTTATATCATATGACGACGTGATGTATGAAAGAAAAATGTAGCCGGTCAAACATTATGACCTCGGAAACGTTTAACCTAACGTGGCGTAATAGATAATATGAAATAAGGCAAAGCCTCAAAGCGAGCTCAAAGCAATCGGATTTAGCTAAAAATATTATGCACCATTTATTTGTCACAAAGAAACTATTCACTACTCAAAAGAATTCGCGAGAACCTATTCACCTGAAAAAATCTGCATTTAGTGTCACCATACCTGTAACAGCGAATATCATACGTTGCAAAATTTATGGGAAGCCGGTGTCACGCTGACGTCATTACCGCGTTCCCGTGTCTTTCTGCTTATTAATGACATTATTTCCATTTTCTGGCCGATGCTTGATCTTTTAAATGAAAATAATATTTTTTCAAAGAACTGGAAATCTTTCTTGCATCATTGTTGAGTGATGAATAATTTTAGCATTTGAATGAAGTTCTGTATTCACTGCGGAAAGAAGTATTTCCTGAGAGGACCTGTCCGCTAGGGTGCGCTTTTCAAGAACTTCCGACAAAACTTTTCAAATCCATCACTAAGTGTGGAAGTATACTTGCGTTACCGTAAAGCTCGATTCTCGAGCAGGCCCTTCGGGCTCGCTATTAAAATTATGAACACATAAGTCATTTTATGTTATCGTTTTGAATACTATATATGTATAAACATCGATGTACGTGAAATGACAACTTAAACAGCATGTGAAAGGATACAAAGTAAATATGTACATTTATAAATTGTTTGTTTACAGTCATAGAACAGATAAATACTATAGTCTGTCCCACCTAATTTTGGATCTCCGATAATTTATTTATACTATATATAAAATTGTCAAAAATGACATCGTTAATACCAGACGGTTAATATCTCTAGGCACCTTTTTCGTTTTTTTGAAAAAAATGTAAAATGAAGTTAAAATCATGTTTTATGTTTTTTCCCCATAGACTTGCATTGTAAAATGACGCGACGTCCATTTCAAGATGGCGGCGTCCATACAAACGTCATTTGGGGGTTTGCTCACAGTTAGCGATGTCAGATATATTATTACAGGTTCTTCCTGGATTTTGCATTTGGAAAATACTGTGATTAAAGATATTGTTTCAAATGCATAGTTCAGTTATTTGCCTGAAATTCTTCGAAAGACTGCCGCAGATTGACTGGATCAATTTTCGGATGATGGATTTTCAGTGTAAAACTTCTGACTTTGTGCATTTAACTGGACATCGTTTGGAAGGATTTTAGGATAAATGGAATAATGATTAAAGGAATTTATAACTGAATACATTACTTAATGACCGGATTCTTGCGTGCAAAGTAAGTTCTTTTTCTATTTTTCATTTTTAAAAATTTCGTTTGTATAATAAATTGTAAATTATATTTCAAACCCATTCTGTTCCTTACGGGAGGAAAAATAAGTGTCAAAAATAAGTGTGAAACGTCCCCACGGAATAACACGTGAAATTTCCCGAAAATCTCCAAAATAGAGAATATTTGGCAATGGCTGACCAGAAATAAACAACAGCGAATTCCCATAGAGAAACTGAAATTTAGTCGCACCCGGGAAAACCTAGACAATTGATTAAAAAATCCTTGAAATACTCGAGGGTTGACTTTTTTTTTATTCACAAAAAACATGTTTTATTTCTTTGATCCCGTTTCATTTCTTCGTATCAGCCCAAAGTTGAGGTCCAAAATTAGTTGGGACAGACTATAGTGCATCACATCTAAATTTTGGAAGTACAGTTTGATGTAAGAATATGAGTAGCATGATATATTATCAAACATTTTTAACGTATATTTCTTTCTCTAAAACTGTGCGGTCGAGGTCACGATCATATCTCAAGGGTTTCTGCAGACGTTAATACATAAAACAAACGTGTATTGTCGCCATTCTTGCATTAAAAACATTACACGACAACTACATGCATTGTTACTTTACGATTCCGGTACATTTTTTAATTACCATTCTGTTGTTTTTGGAAACGGTAAACATGTTTTAAATATCCATAAGTTACACGCAATTCTAATAATTCACAGTTATCAACAAAAATAAATCGACTCCGACTTCTATAAGGGATGTAAACAAGGGGTGGAGGGGGTACGTACATGTTTGGGGGTAGTGCGGTTGGGTTTGGTAACCGATACAGCACAACCATACTATGGATTAAATTGCATCTTTTATGCTACAAGAATTTTATTTTTTAAGATTATTATGGAAAAATTAAGATACAGATACCAGATATCAACCTGCGCAGAAATACATTTACATCCCTGACAAAGCATTTCAAAAATAAAAGTCATGTTTTTAACAGCACATGAATTGCCTTGTTTGCACACCATTTTTCTCCCGTTAATACATATGATGACAGTAAAGTTGGTAGGCAGTTGGTAGTTGGTAGTTGAACATTCGAATAACCAACTACTTACTAGTTGCCAGTTGGTTATTCAAAATGTATAAGCAAGTCTGATTACCTTTTAAAACATAATGATAAAAAATCATTCTAATCCATGTTTTGTTCTTTAATATTTATGATTATCTTCATTTCATTGCATTCAGCAGTCTCAAAAAGTACCTTGAGAGCCAGTTGCCAATTCGCGATATGTTTCAGAAAAGCTTTTTTTCAGTCACAAATGGATAAAATCATTCAATATGACATTTTATATGGTTTTTCATATCAATATCTGACACTTTCAACATAAAGATCAGTCTTGGAAACACTAAGGAGAGCCAGTTGCCAATTCGCGTGCGAATAACCAACTGCCTACTGGTAGGCAGTTGGTTATTCAACATTTTACTGACAGTCATTGTTTTGGTAGAACATGATAAAAAATTCTTTCTAACCCTTGTTTTGTTGTTAGTATTTATTCTTTTAAATGCATTCAACAGTCTCAAAATGAACCAGGAGAGCCAGTTGCCAATTCGCGATATGTTTCAGAAAAGCCGATTTTTCAGACACATATGCATAAAATAATTCAATTTTACATACCTTTTGTTCTTTCGTACCAATATCCGACACTTTCAACGTATAGGTCCGTCTTGGAAACACTCAGGAGAGCCAGTTGCCAATTCGCGTGCGAATAACCAACTGCCTACTGGTACGCAGTTGGTTATTCGGCATCTCACGGACATTCATAGTTTTGGTCGAAAATGATAAAAATATCAATCTAGTCCTTGTTTCGTTCTTTAATGTTAATATTTATTCATTTAAATGCATTCAACAGTCTCAAAATGCACCAGGATAGCTAGCAACGAATTCGCGATATGTTTCAGAAAAGCCGATTTTTCAGACACATATGAATAAAATAATTCAATTTTACATATATTTTGTTCTTTCATATCAATATTTGACACTTTCAACGTATACGTCAGTCTTGGAAACACTCAGGAGAGCCATTTGCCAATTCGCGTGCGAATAACCAACTGCCTAGTGGTAGGCAGTTGGTTATTCAACATTTTACTGACAGTGATTGTTTTGGTAGAACATGCTAAAAATCTCATTCTAATCCTTGTTTTGTTGTTCTTTTATGTTAGTATTTATTCTTTTAAATGCATTCAACAGTCTCAAAATGCACCAGGAGAGCCAGTTGCCAATTCGCGATATGTTTCAGAAAAGCCGATTTTTCAGACACATATGCATAAAATAATTCAATTTTACATATATTGTGTTCTTTCATATCAATATCCGACACTTTCAACGTATAGGTCAGTCTTGGAAACACTCAGGAACGCCAGTTGCCAATTCGCGTGCGAATAACCAACTACCTACTGGTAGGCAGTTGGTTATTCGACATTTTACATACAGTCAGTGTTTTGGTAGAACATGATAAAAAAATCATTCTTACCCCTGTTTTGTTCTTTAATGATAATATTTTTTCTTTTAAATGCAATTAACAGTCTCAAAATGCACCAGGAGAGCCAGTTGCCAATTCGCGATATGTTTCAGAAAAGCCCCTTTTCAAACACATATGCATAAAATAATTCAATTTTACATATATTTTGTTCTTTCGTATCAATATCTGACACTTTCAACGTATAGGTCAGTCTTGAAAACACTCAGGGGAGCCAGTTGCCAATTCGCGTGCGAATAACCAACTGCCTACTGGTACGCAGTTGGTCATCCGACATTTTACAGACAGTAATAGTTTGGGTCGAAAATGATAAAAAAATCAACCTAGTCCTTGTTTCGTTCTTTAATGTTAATATTTATTCCTTTCAATGCATTCAAGAGTCCCAGAATGCACCAGGAGAGCCAGTTGCCAATTCCGATATGTTTCACAAAAGCCGATTTTCAGACACATATGCATAAAATAATTCAGTTTTACATTTATTTTGTTCTTTCGTATCAATATCCGACACTTACAACGTATAGGTCAGTCTTGAAAACACAGAGGAGAGCCAGTTGCCAATTCGCGTTCGACTAACCAACTTACTCTCCTGGTCTTGCAAAGACTAGGGAATGTATTTAAACCGATTAATATTTATATTTAATTTTCGACTGAAAAAATGACTTTCTGAAAATGGCATCAACAATCTTACTGCTACATGTACGCGTCAACATTAAATCGCCCCTATTTAATATACGCACGTATTGTGTGTTTATTGTGTTCTATATACTGACTAAAGGTTGGGGTTAGGTTTAACATAGGTTTGACTAGTGTACATTCAGTGTATGCGTAAACTCAATGCGTGAGATTTAATGCCGACTACAAGTAGGTAGTTGTTTTTTCTTTGCACGCCACAGACTCTCCTGAATGTTTCCAAATGAAAGTGTCAGATATTGATTTGTAAGTACAAACTAAATGTTTAAATGGATATATCTATTAATATTGAATACTTCTAAGACTTTCAACCGAAATAGTGAATTTTTGACAAATGTAAAATAACCAACTGCATACCATTAAATATATTCACACGGCAGCAAGTCACCAATGAAAATCCTCGGGAAAACAAAGCTGCAGGTCCAGTTCAATAACACCGTTCATGACATCGAGTTTCAAGAAGTTTCAAGTCATAAATCAAGCTGGACGAGGAATCTTAGGTCATAAATCGGTTGTGCTAATGGGGATATTACGCATCGGAATTTAAACAATGTGCAGAGTTCATCAGGGCTGAGCATCTGACTGGGGTTAAAATGCCTTAATTCATTTCAGGACAGGTTCAAAGGCATCGTAAAATTGAAAGATTCTTAGTTAAAGACCGATCAAACCAGTTGGACAACCCACGAGAAAATTAACTTTCCAAATCGGAAAAAATATTGAAAACGAAAAAAGACAAAAAAAAAGGGATAAATAAACAAAAAACTGGTCTTTCTGAAAAATGCCGAAAAACAAACTGTTAGTAGAATTTGTAGTCTACATATTGCTAATATCCAGCAATATGTAGACTACAAAAGAGAAAAAAAGTTCATTGATTATTAAAAGAATCAGTGCTTTTGTTGTATGTATAGTATATTGTAAACAAACTCATTTACCTTTCTGTACGTCTGTTTCATTTTTTTGATTATAATTTAAATGTCATTTAATTCACAAGTTTTGGGTAATTGCTTTGATATTTTCAATAACTAAATAGTCGAGTTGAGGTGATTCAAATTCATGATTTATATATATTCTGCTATATCATAATGAGCCGCGCGCCATGAGAAAACCAACATAGTGGGTATGCGACCAGCATGGATCCAGACCAGCCTGCGCATCCGCGCAGTCTGGTCAGGATCCATGCTGTTCGCTAACGGTTTCTCTAATTGCAATAGACTTTGAAAGGGAACAGCTAGCTTGGATCCTGACCAGACTGTGCAGATGCGCAGGCTGGTCTGGATCCATGCTTGTCGCAAACACACTATGTTGGTTTTCTCATTGTGCAGTTCATATCACAATGTTTTTGTTTTACACAGTCCTTCTAATTATTTCACACACTGTTTAGTGTAATTACCAAAGTTGACCACTGCCGTAATCTATAGTCCCGCTGCTGAGTGTTAATGTCCATTTTATTGACTTGGGAGTAATAATAATGACATGCATCGTCTTAGAAATCTAGGATCTGATATATGATGGGGTAAATGCACTTCCGCATTTGACTTATTTATACAAAGGCATAACTACTCTATATAATGAATAATCCGCTACGCATAATGACATAATGATTATATTATCAAATATCCTCTTCATATAATCTAATAACGACCCTATTATACGGCAGCGCAAGCTTCGTATGAGGATTTATGAATCGTTTTTTTTTCTTTTTAAAAAGTATCCGCTTTATATAAAGAAGTACTTACTTTATGTAATGGTATTTGAACGAACTCTATTGGTATTTGAACGAACTCCATGTAAAGAAATATGTAATATATATAAAGATGAAACCACTTAATATAAAAAAGTTTGCACTTTAAATAATGCCAAATATGCAAGCAGTTCTTTGTTGCATAATAAAATTTCAGTTGCTATTAATATTTTTCTTGTTTTGTTGCTTCTATATAATTAAGTGAATAACGTGTTATAGATATTGTCAACCCAAAAACTGAATTTTCATCCGAGCCGATGCGGTGAGGGTGTCATTGATATTGTCAACCCGAAAACTGTATTTTCACCCTCAGCCGATGCAGTGAGGGTGTTATTGATATTGTCAACCCGAAAACTGTATTTTCACCCTCAGCCGATGCAGTGAGGGTGTTGTTGATATTGTCAACACGAAAACTGTATTTTCACCCTGAGCCGATGCAGTGAGGTTGTTATTGATATTGTCAACCCGAAAACTGTATTTAAAACCGAGCCGTAAATATTAATAAAACACTCACTGCCATGTATTATTTGAATAATGTGGGGCGTTTAAATTGAATCACAGTTTTCTAGCACATAGTATGTTTATCTAGCTATATTAAAACTCGTATTTCCGCTTAGGTAAAATGACAATCTTTAATGTGGCTACGTAATACATATTTCAACTATATATGAGCCGTGCCATGAGAAAACCAACATAGTTGGTTTGCGACCAGCATGGATCCAGACCAGCCTGCGCATCGGCGCAGTCTGGTCAGGATCCATGCTGTTTGCTAACAGTTTCTCCAATTCCTATAGGCTTTAAAAGCAAACAGCATGGATCCTGACCGGACTGCGCGGATGCGCAGGCTGGTCTGGATCTATGTTGGTCGCAAACCCACTATGTTGGTTTTCTCATGGCACGGCTCATATATATGTTTCAATTTGAATGCTCTATATATGTAGCTTTTTCTTAAAATCTGCCAATTAACGTTTTTCAAATTCTTTTCCTATTCAATTAAAAAGGAAAGATATTAAATATTTTCCAGTTCCTTACCTCATGTAATATTCCTATGCATTTATGTTTTGTTTTCCGCTGGCCTGGCTTGCACTTCTATATTAAGGCGAACTTTCATAGCATAATACATACTTTCTTTCATACATCGTTCGTTATTACTATATAGTACTACAAGGGCAATATCCATATGAAAAAGAAAGCTGATAAAAAGCCAACAAGTTTGAATTTTTTGTTCGTTCCGCGCGCAAATCCATTAAAAATTAACCGTCTTTGTTCATACTCTTGGCGAAAAACAAAGATTTCAGCATACGTAACATAATCGTTATTGGTGGTTTGGGAGATGTAAGCTTAAAGTGTGAAATTTCCAGCTCCCTTCGCTAGGCATGTCTAGATTTAGTATTGCATAGTTATAACATAAGGAAGGTACCGAGCAAAACAGTCACGAGAAACATTTCCTTATATATTACACATAAATAAACAAGATTCAGACCCCTCCCTGCCCCTCCAACAAAAATAAAATCCACATGCAATATATTTATCTAACAACATAAAGTATTGCCACATTATAACAATGTTAATGCTCTTGAATCTTATCTCAATATTATCAAAATATATTAGTTCTATTGTCTGTGCATTAGTATCATATTTACATGAGCCAATAAGAAAATAAAATTAAAAGAAAGCAAGTTTTTCAAAAGGCTGCAAACAGAAACAATGCATTTCTCACTATGTATTTAATCTTGGTTTTGCAGTTTATTATGACAAAATAGAATCTTAAAGTACATTCAAATAGTACTATATATATTTCAGATAATAAATAGTATCCAATATCAGTGCTTAATTAGAAAATACAAAACGCATAAGATGTATATATATATTTTTTTATTATTACTTATTTTTCATTTGCAACATTATCCCCGAAACACATTCTAGCTGTTACAGTTCGTGTTCAGATCAAAATCATCCAGATACAAAACATCACAATATCATAATTGTGACGTCCTTCGACCCCATAACTCTACAGGGGTGTGTAATTTTACTGCTATGGTGATAAGTTAATTGTTTCAAAAGTAGGCATGACCCCTAATTAGTTTCTTGTAGTTAGTCAATTCAAAATTAAAATTTCAAATCGTTGAATTTGAAGCTAATGTTAATTTCATTAACGAGATGTCGAATAACCAACTGCGCACGCGAATTGACAACTGGCTCTCCTTAATGTTCCGAAGAATGGTCTACTTGGTGAAAATGTTTGATATTGATAAAAAAGATAATAACAATAATTAAAACATTATTGTATGTTTTATGTGTGTAAAAAAAGATTTTCTGAAAACTGTTGCGAATTGGCAACTGGTTCCCTCCATGCCTTTGAAGACTACTGAATGCATAGATTTTAATAAACAACAAAAAAAAAAATATGCTTCAAAGACGACATTTTTATCATTTTAGACTAAAAATGGACTTTCTTGAAAATGTCGATTTACTAACTTTCTACCAGTAGGCATTTGGTAATTCACAAGCGAATTGGCAACTGACATACCATAGTGTTCCCTAGATCTATCTACTTGTTGAAAATATTTGATACTGAAAGAACAAAATATATGTAAAATTGAATTATTTTATGCATATGTGTCTGAAAAATCGGCTTTTCTGAAACATATCGCGAATTGGCAACTGGCTCTCCTGGTGCATTTTCAGAATATTGAATGCATTTAAAAGAATAAATACTAACATAAAAGAACAAAACAAGGGTTAGAATGAATATTTTTTATCATGTTCCACCAAAACAATGACTGTCAGTAAAATGTTGAATAACCAACTGCCTACCAGTAGGCAGTTGGTTATTCGCACGCGAATTGGCAACTGGCTCTCCTGAGTGTTTCCAAGACTGACTTATACGTTGAAAGTGTCAGATATTGATACGAAAGAACAAAATATATGTAAAATTGAATTATTTTATGCATATGTGTCTGAAAAATTGGCTTTTTTGAAACATATCGCGAATTGGCAACTGGCTCTCCTGGTGCATTTTGAGACACTCGAATGCATTGAAAGGAATAAATATTAACATTAAAGAACGAAACAAGGACTTAATTGATTTTTTATCATTTTCGACCAAAATTATTACTGTCTGTAAAATGTCGAATAACCAACTGCCTACTAGTAGGCAGTTGGTTATTCGCACGCGAATTGGCAACTGGCTCTCCTGAGTGTTTCCAAGACTGACCTATACGTTGAAAGTGTCAGATATTGATATGAAAGAACAAAATATATGTAAAAATTGATAAGATTAAATAATTTTATTCACATTTGTCTGAAAAAATCGGCTTTTCTAACACATATCGCGAATTGGCAACTGGCTCTCCTGGTGCATTTTGAGACTGTTGAATGCATTTAAAAGAATAAATACTAACATAAAATGACAAAACAAGGGTAAGAATGAATTTTTTATCATGTTCTACCAAAACAATGGCTCTCTGTAAAATGTCGAATAACCAGCTGCCTACCATAGGCAGTTGGTTATTCGCACGCGAATTGGCAAACTGGCTCTCTGATGATTTCCAAGACTGCCTATACGTTGGAAGTGTCGAATATTGATACGAAGAACAAAATAATGTAAAATTGAATTATTTAATGCTATGATCTGAAAATCGGCTTTTCTGAAACATATCGGGAATTGGAAGCTTCTGTGTGCATTGTTTGAGCAATTGAATGACATTGAAAGAAATTAAAATATTAACATTAAAGAACGAAACCAAGGACTAGCTTGGTATTTTTTATTATTATCGACCTAAACAATGACTGTCTGTAAAATGCCGAACGGCCAACTGCCTACCAGTAGGCAGTTGGTTATTTGCACGCGAATTGGCAACTGGCACTCCTGAGTGTTTCCAAGACTGACCTATACGTTGAAAGTGTCGGATATTGATACGAAAGAACAAAATATATGTAAAATTTAATTATTTTATTCATTTGTGTCTGAAAAATCAGCTTTTCTGAAACATATCTGCGAATTGGCAACTGGCTCTCCAGTTGCGTTTTGCGACTGTTGAATGCATTTGAAAAGAAAAATACTAATAAAACAACAAACAAGGTTAGAATGAATTATTTTATCATGTCCTACCAAAACTATGACTTCAGTAAATGTCGAATAACCAACTGCCTAAGTAAGGCATGTTGGTTATTCGCATGTCGAATTGGCAACTGTGCTCTCCTGAGTGTTTCCAAGACGGACCTATACGTTAGAAGTTCGGATATTGATATTTAAAGAACAAAATATATGTAAAATTGAAATTACTTTATGCATTTTGTGTCTCAAAAATCGACTTTTCTGAAACATATCGCGAATTGGCAACTGGCTCTCCTGGTGTATTATTGAGACTGGTTGAATGCATTTAAAGGAATTAATATTAACATTAAGAACGAAACAAGGACTAGATTGATTTTGTTATCATTTTCGACCAAAACATGAATGTCTGTTAAAATGTCGATAAGCAACTGCCTACCAGTAGGCAGTTGGTTATTCGCACCCGAATTGGCAACTGGCTACTCCTGAGTGTTACCAAGACTGACCTATACGTTGAAATTGTCGGGTTATTGATACAAAAGAACAAATATATGTAAAATTGAACTATTTTATTTATATGTGTCTGAAAAATCGGCTTTTCTGAAACATATCGCGAATTGCCAACTGGCTCCTCCTGGTGCTTTTGAGACTGCTGAATGCATTTAAAGGAATCAATAATTATCATTAAGAACTCAAAACAAGGGTTAGAATAAATTTTTATCATGTTCCTAAACCAAAAACACTGACTGTATATAAAATGTCGAATAACCAACTGCCTACCAGTAGGCGTTGGTTATTCGCAACGCGAATTAGCAACTGGCTCTCCTAGTAGTGTTGCTCAAGACTGATCTTTAACGTTGACAGTGTCAGATATTGATATGAAAGACCTATAAGATGTCATATTGAATGATTTTATCCAATTTGACTGAAAAAAAGAAGCTTTTCTGAAACATATCGCGAATTGGCAACTGGCTCTCCAGGTACTTTTTGAGACTGTTGAATGCATTTTAAGAAATGAAGATTAATATTAAAGAACAAAACATGGATAAGAATGATTTTTTAGCATTATGTTTTAAAAGGTAATCAGACTTGCTTATACATTTTGAATAACCAACTGGCAACTAGTAAGTAGTTGGTTATTCGAATGTTCAACTACCTACTACCAACTGCCTACCAACTTTACTGTCATATACATGTGCGGATCCATTGAAAAAGGTAGTTTCTATGCAAGATGTTATTTTTTATTCCTGTTTGACCTACCTTTCTCCTTCCGACTATTTGAAATAATACAAAAAAAGGATCGGAAAATTTCGAATAAAAATCCGCCTAGTAGAATAGGTCTGTCCGGGCGGATGGGTTGATGGGCGGATGGATGGAAAAATGAGTCTCATGTTAACCTTTCTGTTCATTCATTTTTTCTTAACAACTGCTTATCCAAACTTCAAAACAACTTGGTCAGAAAGACCCCCTATTACCCTAGTTGCTCCAAAGTGAGAATGGGGTCACTGGGTTAAAAGTCAAGGTCACAGGGACTGAACATTGAAAATAGGTTTTCGCTCAATATCTAGGCAAGTATTTTACCTAGGGTCTTGAAACTTCATAGGTATGTTGGTCTTGATGTGTACATGACTCATATTGATTTCGGACTCACTTGATTAAACATCAAGGTCACAGAGATCTAAACATTTTATATTGTTTATCCTCAATATATGTACAAGTATTTCAACTATGACCTTGAAACTTCATGGGTATGTTGTTCTTGATATGTACATGTCCCAAATTGATTTCGGGGTCAAAGGTCAAGGTCACGGGGATATAAACATTGGAAATCGTGTATTTTACTTTGACTTTTTTACACCAATTTATTTCTTTAATTTCATTTTCTACCTGTCAATTTCTTGTTTTCCCTATTTTCCTTCAATAGTGCTTATTAATTTTGGGTTATTTATTGTCTGCCTTTTTTGGAACTTTCACCTATTATCACCTATTTCGGAAAATGCGGCCAAAACGACGTCAGGCGTTAGCTGCTTGTTTATATAAAAACATCATGAGTTTTAGTTTAGCTTACTTGGTTGCACATTGTTGTACTTATTACTCCAAATCATAACAATAAAAATCAAACGTCTTGACTGTTGCATTTGTTTGATGGATAACTGGCACAAATCAGAGTCCACATCTGTCACTAAATCCAGATGACAGGTGTGATAGTTAACTTTATTGATGCACAATGTTTTTTTTATAATTACAAAGCATGCGCATCATGACATGATCATTTCTATCTAAGGAAATAAGGGAAAGAACCCACATTATTTTCTGCCGTCTGCAAAATGTTGTATTATACTATAGATTATTAACAGTTCGTTATCTATAATCGGTGATAGTGTTATTTTTACGCACGGATGGGATTTGTTTATATAGTCTAAGAGTGTCCTTTTTTTTGACCTGGTCTATATATGATGAAATCCTCAAGTTGAATGATTTTGATACGAGTATGGTATGCTCCTAACAGGGTTCCTTAGGATAAGTTCGGTAGCTCTATAAAATGTACGTATTCAACACAGTTTTATACAATTATGTACTATATGTCAACCTTAAGACAAATTTGTGAAAAAAGTACAGACTAAAAATAGTCCATGCAGAGTTGCTCATATATCTATATATCTGTTTCATGTATGGACATGCAGGTATAATGCATAGCAACAGCTCTCAAAGTATCACAATACGGATGCTCTTAATGAGTCTCTAGGCATCATATATTTAGATTTTGTAATATGGTTTGTGATATAGCCGATAAACAAATCAAACTGTCATCAGTTACACCTTCAACGGAAAACAATAGCATATCCCTCAACTGGACGTTTGAAAAAAACTCCTGTTGCAGGAGTAATATAAAACTCCTGTTGCAAAAGTGATATAAAACTCCTGTTGCAGGGGTGATAACTTCAATGATAATAATAATGCACTGAAATGTTACAGTTATCAAAGGGAAATTCAATATTGTCATTTATTTTATCAAAAAAGTTAATTACTTTCAAAATCGGATTAAAATAGAATTTTCAACATTTATCAAAACCGTTTTAACCGTGTTTATTAGGCTTTGTAAACATTTAAATGAGCGCCTCCGTGGTCAAGCATTTTCCATCACATTTTATATCCTGATGATCTGTATTTTTATTCCTCCAGCGTCATGAAATTGCAGCTAAGCTTTTCTACCTCTTTAATTAATAAGTCAATATTCTCATAACTGTGCATATAAAGGAAATGTAACGGAGATTTCTTTTTTATTCATGATCATTCATTTGTTTCCCCTTTAACAGAAATTTATACCCACACTTCTTGCAATAACCTTTCTAATTATCATGCCAAAATACATCTTTTTTGATATTACTGAAATGCGCCTCTTGCTTTATAAATGAGCTTTATTCTCTGGTCAGCAAAGAAAATAGTGTAACTACGCTGCCAATACCGACATGTAGGACGTAATGTTTTGTATTATGATTATAATGATTAAGATGACTTTAGTCTGGTCTTTGGCCCTTCTTAGGCCAATACAACTAAAAGAAGCAAGACAATAAGCCCCTTATGAAAACATTAATCTGTCACAAATAGTATAACCTATTATGCATAGACTCTGTCTACCGACTAGATAATATCTAAAAAGAATTCTTCTTGAAAACATTTGCCTAGCATTCTACTTTTAATTTCTCAGCAAAGTATATTTAAGCTCTGATTATGTATGAAGAAAAGGTGTGTATTTTAATAAAATTTGGCTAGTCTCGGGAGTCATCTCCTGTGATCAAATCATAACGTTTAAATACACACTACCATATACTATATATTAATTAAATGTGAAACACAAGAAAAAAGTTTCATTTTTGTTACTTTCAATGGTCGATTTTCATTGAAAATAATGATAAACCTCATTGTTTGATGTTTGTTAATGTAAAATATTTTTGCCATCGGATGCATGTTTTCATATACAAAAACAGGAAATGCTATTTCTAGATAAAACTCCAGTAACACCGTCGGTTGATTACGAAAATAAATGATGGATTTTGGTAAGAGCACACTTATTTATATAATAAGGGAAAGTAATAAGTCGAGCATTGTTCTTGGTACAGTTGATTAAAATCCTTTCAATAACAAAAATGTTATAGGAAAATCAAATGTAATTCTTGCTCAACCTTCATGTACGTAATAATGCATATAGAATGTAGAAAATGCAATGGAGAGAAAAGGGCTTAAGTGTAAACAAGATAGAAATTGTTACCTAATCAATTGCAAACATCTGTGGTGTAGGAATAGATACGAAGAAACAATTTGCTTAATTCGATTTTGTGGTTTGCGTATTGTTATTTAATTAGCCCGGGGGATATTTTACGTTTAGAAAATGTTGGTAATATCGTATCATGGACTTTAACTAACACAACAGTTTGTGAGTATATATAATGTTTTATGTTATGCTAACTGATAAAATACTATGTTTTATCAATGAGATATAATCCATATCGCTCACTGCGTATCACTCACTGTAAAAGATATGGCTTTGTCGGTCTTCATGTACATCGTGTATAATACTTAAATAGATTGCATAAAAAAGGACGAAAACTGTAGTCGCACATTGTTCTTTATTACATATTTCTCGATTCAAATTATTAGTCCCCTACTGGTTGAAAACCAGTTTCGGGGACCATAGGGATGCGCTTTTCCGTCATTCTGTTATTCCGTCATTTCGTCATTCCATCCATGAAGGGATTTTAATATTACTTGGCAGAAATGTTCCCCGAGATGAGACGGCGTGTCATGTACAAAACCTTAACCCCTACCTCAAAGGCCAAGGTCACAATTGGAGGTCAAAGGTCCACAGGGCTTTTTTCCTGTCCGGTCCATAACTCTCCCATCCATGAAGGGATTTTAATATCACTTGGCACAATTGTACCTCATAATAAGATGATGTGTAATGCACAACCTTCAGAACCCTAGCTCAAAGATCAAGGTCACACTTAGCAGTCGAATGTTAACATGGCATGAACAGGGTCTATTTCGTGTCCTGTCCATAACTCTGTCATTCATTAAGAGATTTTGATATTACTTGGCACAAATGTTCTCCATGATGAGACAACGTGTCATGCGCAAAACCTGGACCCCTAGCTCAAAGGTCAAGGTCACAATTGGAGGTCAAAGGTAAATAGTTTTTTTCCTGTCCGGTCCAGAATTCTGTCATCCATCAAGGGATTACAATATTACTTGGCATAAGTGTTTCCCATGATGAAATGATGTGTCATGCGCAACACCAAGAACCCTAGCTTAAAGGTCAAGGTCACACTGAGATCAAAGGTCAATAGAATTTTTTTCCTGTCCGGTCTATAACTTTGTCATGCAAAACAGGATTTCAGTATCAGTTGGCACAAATATTCCTCTAAATGAGACAACATGTTGTGCGCCCTAGGTCTAAGGTCAAGTTTATACTTAGAGGTCAAAGGTCAAATTCAATAACGACTTTGTCCGGAGCAGTTTTTCTTTATGCATAGAGGGTTTTTAATGTAACTTGGCACAAATGTTTTCAGCCAAGTGACAAACTGTCATGCGCAAAAACCAGGTCCTAAGTTCTAGGGTCAAGGTCATACTTAGAGGTCAACGGTCAAATTTAAGAATGACTTTATCTGGAGCATTTCTTCTTCATGCATAGAGGGATTTTGATGTCACATGGAATAAATGTTCACAACCATGAGGAACCCGATTTTTTTTAGAAGTACGTCCCTTTGTTGTTATTATAAATAGATCATATTGTAACTTTTTTATTACTGGCCGTAGGGAAAGATCGAGATCACTTTTCTGTGGTACAATATGCATGATACATCCAAGTTTTAGGCATATTTTGACATATCTCTACCTGGTTAAGAATTTCTTGTGGACTTACACTATGTAGAATTTTTTAGGATTAAATTCATTTTGTTTTACTATAAATTACTTTTATGACAACTTTTTTTATCATCTGCCAAAAAAATCCAAATGAAAACAACTGTACGTTTTTACATATGCAAATTTTAATCCAAGTGCTTTGATATATTATATTGTATGCACAGTACAATATTGTTTATACATCATTGACAGATATCAGTTCATTATGTTATACTACAGTAGAGAAAATTAGGTGCCTTCCAGTAGGGAACTTTGTATTGCATGGCAATACTTCATTCACTTGTTTTACTTAATGAGTATTTCATAACGCTATGCAACAAGAAGTAATATAAAAATAGAACTTTATGTCGTGTGTGTCTTTCTAACGTCACAACACGTCATGTTAGTCGTTCGCGTCTTTTTATCGCGCCGAGATTAGTATGTGTTGCAAAATGCATATGTCAACGTAATTAAACATAGAATGAAAACGAAAATTTGTTTGTTTTGCGTGATTATAGAATATCTCACCTCAAAGTAAGAAATTTTTATACTTTCACACGCGCTATGCGCTCATGAAAATACTTGAAATTTCTCACTTCTCTGTGAGATATATTCCATATTCACTTGAAACAAACAAATATCCTCTATGTTTTATCTTCTTTTCCTTCGTATTCATTGCTTCCATTCAATGAACTTTATTCAATTGTTTCTGTTAAGTCCATGCATAGAACTCATTGAAATTTTTAATTTTGAGGTAAATGGAAGATACGGCTCATCAGGTTAGTTCTTATCACTAAATACTATTAAGGATGAGGAATAAAACAAAATAAGCTGACAAATTTACACCTATTATGCGACTATAACCGCAAGTAGTTTAACTATTTACAATGTAAAAACGTGTTGTACCTTCATCGTTCATCAGTATGAAAGTACTTTTGAAAAGAAGAAGTTTAATTAGCTATAAACGGAAAGTTTCATCGAACAATTTCGTAAACAAGGAAGATTAAAAGATCAAACGTAACATGTAAAAGTTACCTTCAGCTTCAATCGAATCCTAATAGTTAATTTTTGTTCTCTTTGCAGACTAAAGAATGCAACATGGAGCTGTATGTTGTTTTGTATGATTTGAGATTCTTTAATCTTGGAGCCTCACGTCTTTATTAAAGCTGCTACATGATGAAGACAAAATGAGTTTGCGTTGCGCTTTAGTTATTATGGTTGTATTATTTTCTAAATGTTTAGGCAGACGTCCACCTCATATTATTTTCATAGTTGCTGACGATCTCGGTAAGTCTGATTCCTGCATTCTTTTTATGTATATATTGTGTATTTTCTAGGGAACGCCGTGCCTGTCTTATACAGACATTTTTGCATGTTATTTATTCGTTTTAAGTATATATATATATATTATTCGCTCATTGTAGAAACTGGAAAATGAAATAGATCTATATGGAACCGTTTCGTCTTTATATGAAACCATATTTTCCTTTTATCTATCATTTCTTTTTAAGAATATAAAGGTTCATTCGCTCATTATATAATCGGTAAATGCAATAAATGGAACCGTTTTGTCTTTATATAAAAGGAAAGTTGGTTCCATTTATAGACACAACAGTTCCATACATTACATTTTGAATGCATATAAAAGAAAATCGAATCTGCATAACAAAGTTTTGCTATCATAATTATAATGAAAAGTTGGTTCTATATAAAGACGAAACGGTTTCATATATTGCGTTTTCCAATTTATATAATGAGCGAATGCACCTATATATTCTTTACATGAATGAAAAAACATTAAAATGTCAATATAAGACAGCCACAGCGATCCATGATTATTAGTTGTTGTCTGTCATTATAAAGGCTTCATTATTGTTTCGTTCATTTACTTCTGAAAATGTATTTCGTATTAGGCATTAAAAATTGCTTTAAGGGTTCACCCGCAGAAGGTGAATGTAATTTCCACACATTTTAAAGGTCCCATACATGAACGGGACGCTTAATGTTATTATAAGAAATAAAAGTGTCGGGTTAGAATGTCTAGTTTATTGAGCATAACAATCACAGTCGGTGCCTCATACATGCCACATCAATCTATAAACAGTGATAAAATCACGAGAAATAGTAAACGTTAAAAAATGAAGGTGGAATAAACCAAGTTTTAAATGTATGTTTATAATCTATGCCAAAGTAAGTTTATGCCCTGTAAGGTTTTGATATCCTGTTTGAATGTTAAAATGAGTTTTTTTCATGCTTTGTAGTAAACAAACTGCTTGTTCATTACCTTTATTCTTTTCCTAATCTTCATTTCGGCCCGCCCGCTTAGCTCAGTAGGTAAGAGCGTTAGTCTATGGATCTCGGGGTCGCGAGTTCGATCCTAGGGCGTGGCGTATGTTTTCCGTGACTATTTGATAAACGGCGTTGTGTCTGAAATCATTAGTCCTCCACCTCTGATTCATGTGTTGAAGTTGGCAGTTACTTGCGGAGAACAGGTTTGTACTGGTACAGAATCCAGGAACACTGGTTAGGTTAACTGCCCACCGTTACATGACTGAAATACTGTTGAAAAACGGCGTTAAACCCAAAACAAACAAAAAAATCTTCATTTCATGGTGCCCCATTGAAGATTCATTTTTTACACGCTTTTCTTAAATTTTTTTTCTTCAGGGTGGAATGACGTTGGCTGGCATAATCCTAAAATGCACACACCTAACCTAGACTACTTAGCTTATCATGGAGTTATTTTAAATTCTTCATATGTACAATATGTCTGTACACCGTAAGTAATATGATTTTGCATATCTCACTGTTATGTATAACATTTATATCGTATAAATGTTATTACATTTGTGTAATTTAGCTTTTCGTTTACTATACTTGTAAAAGAATCAATCAAATGATATCGTCTTTATTGTACGATTCCTCTCCAGGAGGTTTTACGACGTCTGCTAAACCCTACGCATGACCAATGTCAATATGAATAAGTACTACATGTAGATTTAAACACACATTCTAATATGAAAAAAAAATCATGTTTATTTTCGTTAAAACATGACACTATTTACGTCACAACGTGATTTTGGCGCCACATAGGCGCAGAGAAACGGAACTACCATATTTAGTCCCAATGTTATAATTTAGACATTTAAAACGGCATAGCACTTAATTGGAAAATTCTTACTAGATTATAAGACGCGCAAAGGTATTTCATAGTCCTACATTGTGCAAGGGAACGGGTAACCTCACGTTTAGACAGGGTCGACGTTGACGAGACATCGACCTGCTGTTTGGTGCCATACATGCAACAGTAATCGAAAATAAAAGACATGCTAGAATAGAAATATCAATAGCAGGACCGTGTTTTGATATATATAACCGTTTCGAACCGGTTATACGTATTGAAGAATAATACACCGAGGCCACGCTTTCGTAAAGTTATTTCGCGGGCGTACGATATCTTCATCGTGTATCAAGAAAAAAAAGCTCGTATTTGGTATTTACTGTAGTACAGTACAGCACAATATATAACAGTCTTCCAAATGAAGTCTTAATATTCCTGAAATCTATGTACACATTATAGGCATTTAAATGAATACGAAACAATACAGTGGGCGGTCTGTTAAGAATATGATTTAAAAAAGTAAATCCAACGTGTTGACTCACTCCGCCGAAATATTAAAAACAAAGTACATTAACTTAATCAGATATAATAAAATATTATGATAAAAACAAAAGCTTGATTTAGGATTTTGCATTTAGGTCGCGTGGAACAGCCGAGTGTGATCCTTATGTTAAAATACAACACAGCCAAATAATCTAGATCAAAAATCTTATAAAGACCATTGTATTTTACACTCTCCTCGTCTTATTTTAATACTTCTAGCAGAGGGCTATTAATTTTTCAGGTCATGAACATTTAATAAGTAGTTCAGACATGTGCATAATACGGAATCAGATTTCCTCATATCGCAATATCAATTTTGATTTCTGTCAGTTCGTTCTTTTCGTAAGATAAATGTTCAAAGAATGTACTTTTGTAGAATATTTATACGTACCTTTACTGGCATCAGCGTAGCGTAAGACAAGTAGGCAAATAATGCCATAATCTCTGAATCTTCGGAGCACGGAAGATGGTACAAACAGCATTTGATAGTGAGCATAACTATAAATACGATTTACAAACAGTACGACCTGGTATTAAATATATGTAATAATATAAGTAAGGCCAGCAGCTCCTATATCAAAATGGTGTATTGTCAAGCCCAACAATTGATTTAACTATAGTAAATTAACAATCAATATGTAATATGTATATTCTGAAATAACTTAATCACTACATGAGAAATATTATACAGCACAGGTTTACTGAACGTAACGAATAAAGTTAAGTAGAATCCATTATGATGTAGATAGTTTTGAACAAACATATTCTCAAGGCAAACAAATACTTTCAAATTGTTGTATGTCATGCTGTCTATTGTGAATTAAAGCTAATTACCAATGGATACTATTGTATATCATATGTTTTTAAATAATTTCTGTTTTGTACATACATACTTTTAATATCAAAACTATATTAAAGTTAAGCAATCAACATAATATAATCTGGAAAGTAGATCCCTCGGAAGCACCAAGCACAATGCAAACAGTGAAAATTTCAGAGTCAGTTTGATTGAGTCTGTTCATGAGCAGTAATGGATAATACAACACTGCCCACGCCCCTTAGCACCGGCTTAAGCAGTGCATAAACACGTTGACCACTTAAACAATATATGACTTCTATTGTAACTGGTTACGTTTATGAAAATTATAGACAGATAACAAACCTTGCCATTAAATATTATTTAAAATGACTGTTTAACATTTTTCAGAACCAGGAGTTGTTTTATGACAGGAAGATATCCATTCCGTATAGGAATGCAGGTAAATTCTTTTAAATTCACAAAACATTGTATTTGTATGCACTATAAGAAGCAAAGGTCAGAGTCTGTTAGGAAAAGTTTTCATCGAAGATCGCAGTCACCCATGCAGCGCCCCGCACGGAATTGTTTACACATACACCTCGTACACATGTACATATACGGAACCTTATAGTTTGAAAACTGATAACCTAGTAGGAATTTAGGGACATTTGTCTTATATGTAAGAGAAAAGTGTTGCAGAAGCTTTTTTCCATTATACAAATGTTTATATATATGTGAACAGTACTCACCTCATGACACCATATTAAACTTCGTTAGATACGCGTCATTGTTCATGAACAGTTGTACAAGCGTACGTTTTATTACCCTGACTTAAGGTGTTGGGTATACATTATAGTTGCATAAATGATTTTTTTTATTATAATTATTAGTATTCTCATTATGAAAACCTAAGAAAAAAGCTGCAATTGTTGTCTAAATATTTGCGACCATCCGTGCAGTCTGATCATGATCTGCACTGTTCGCTTTTCATCCAGTAAATTTTCAGTTTCAGTGAACATACCTTCAAATAATAAATCGCACTGCCCAAATTGAATGATGGACCAGTCCCATTTTAGAAACGTAGCAAGGTAAAGGAAATTCTATTTTCGAGATAGAGTTACATGGTTTAAAAATTACTTTTCATTGACTGTATTTTGTTTTATCAAAACGTCAATCTAATATCAATATGTTTGATACAGCATGGGGTTATAAAGCCTTTGGACCCAAATTTTTTACCGGAAGACATTGGCACATTACCTAAAAACATGAAGTCCTTGGGATATTCAACTCATATAATTGGAAAGTATGTATGTTAAGATATATCTATTTACTGAGCTAAATCACAAGATGCATGAATACAAGTTTTTTTTGTAAGAATGCTACCAGATGTTGTTCAGTGAGAGATAAATCAATGTAGTTGATGTTGTACATACACAGTCTGTGTACAGACTTCAAATTTAGTTTATTACTTCAATGTATTCGCTATTACCTTCCACGCACTTCCGTAGTCGAGAAATTCAAGAAGTGAACGCTGCAAAGTAGTCTCCACTTGGTACGATCTTAAGTAACTGAAAAATATCACTCCAAAGTGCTTTATTCGATATATATCTGCGCATATCTAGCATCTTTTTCAGCCTTGGAAAAAAGAAATACTTAGATCTAGTGAATAAGTGGAATGATTGATTTTTACCACTTTTTACACGCCCGTCTCTGAAAGAGCAAGGCGTATATGTAAAGACCCATGGCGGGCGGGTGGCAGGCGGGCGGTCGAACAGTTTTCGATCTTCACTTGGTGACAATGTTTGTGGGCATAATATCTCAGCAAAGTTCGATAACCAGCCAAATCGCCCCAGGCACTCTTGGATTATGGCCCTTGAATTATTCGAAATCTGCGAATTTGGCCTTGTCCGCTCTCTAAGTTGAACAGTTTTCATCCGATCTACACCAAAGATACTGACAATATTTGTAGGCATAATATCTCGACCAAGTTCGATATCTAGCCAAATCGCCCCAGGCGCTCTTGGATTATGGCACATGAATTAGGCCAAATTCGATGACAGGCGTATTTTGTGGCAGTCTGCCACTCTTGTTCATTCTCAGGATCTTTTGAACGATGGCACTTTTGTGAACCGCAACTGCAGACCTTTAAGACCGGCCCTTGGACAAGTTCTTGTATTTTAGTTTAAAAAAATTTAATATAAAAGTTTCAGTGACTGGCTTCCCTCACAGTGTAGAAATGTGTACAACTGTACCCACTGTGTTAAAGAAAATAGAATAAATTTTAGTTCGTGTTGCAATTAGTGGTTTACGACCAACTCTAAGTTGTGGCTCAGGTCATATCTCCTGTTTGGAGCTGTAACATTGTGCGATCATCTAAATTTTAGAACACTGTCAACGTCTCTTTAACACATTTGACCCTATTGGACTTTTGCCTTTTGCTCATTTATAAATATGTGATGCACTCATTGCGCACAAACATTTCTTAAAACAAAACGTTCGGTGTTAATTGTATGAGTTTTTTCCCGTTGACATGCCAAAATCTTTCGGATACCGTATACCTGGCGTCTTCATCAATCAGACGTTTTTAAACAGCAACGTTACTTGATCTTAATGGTTTTGTTGGCCTGTCAGGACAAATCCTGCTTTAAAGAACTGCCTGACAATTTCACGTTTCTACCTGTAAATAGTTCTCTTAGATACTGAAGACTTCCCAACGCAGTATGCAGCTCACTGAATATCTGTCATGCAGATGTCGCAGTCCAAAATTACACTTGGCTAGTAGGTTTTCTTCTCGTATGAGTTCGAGACTCGGGTCAAGGGATTACGGGTCTGGAAATACACAAATATGCGCCTATATAATATTTTATTTATCAACGACAAAATCTGTGGCCTTCGCCATCAATATTTCATTCCAAGTGCAAATACATAGAAATATGGCAAAATGTAGATAAACAATTTAGCATCCACAGCCATCTTCTAAATTACATGGAAATGCACAAATATGCGCCAATATAATATTGTATTTGTCAGCGACAAAATCTGTGGCATTCGCCATCAATATTTAATTCAAAGTGCGCATGCGTTGTGCAAATTAGCTGGAAAATCTAAAATTTATAATAGAAGAGGCCATGCATGTGGTTTGTTATTATTGTTAGTGATTATGAATTAGTGATATGGGTAAAGACTGGACTATTGGATATGGTTTATGTGGGGTGTATTGGATGAATAATAATGCCTAAACATGACTTAATACGACAACTAGACTATGGAAGACGGACTGATTACAATAATACGACTACGGAGGACAATACGGGACATACATAACATAAACATACAGAAAACATAAACTACGGGCAGTGTATACTTGACCCTACGACATCCTCCCCTTCACAGGGAAATGTCGTCTCGACATTTTAAATATCAATCAAAACGTATTAGATACACAGCATGGCGTAAGTCTAATATACTTATGGCAAATACAACCAGTATATACACAAAACTCGGATCCAGTTATAAATTCATTTTATAGATGTGTAACTGAAGCTATTTACAGTCTTAAAGTCTAAAAATGTCTTTATGAAAATCATAATGACTTGTTATGTTCCTATATGAGCATCAGGCCTAAAATGCTCATAAGTCTAATACTTTTGATTAAACCAAAAATTGAAACAATCAGAAAAGCAAAATTGATGCACTATAAGGACTATCATCAATACATTTTACAGAAGGGACTGAAATCTGCGAAACGAATGTCAACAATATATGTGCGCAATAAAAATGGAACATTAGGATTTCCAGTTGTACGTCATGAGGACCTTATCATCATGAAAACCATGTCATCACCATCAATATCATATTTGATGAAATTATTCCGCCTGTACAACAATATCAATTTATTCTTCTTAATACGCTTCGTTCTATATATAGCACAAGTTTGCAACAATATTTTGTTCGCAATCACTTTCAAACTATCTCATTTTCTCAGTAACTTACTGTCATACGTGTTCCGAGGATACTGTACCCTCTACAAGTTATCTTTAAAAAAATAAAATTCTGAAACTGTATTAAGGTTACTAACTTCAAAATAACCTCCATATTTATCATACAAGGAATAAAAAAATCTGTACATATTAAAAGATTATAATGTGCAATGCACACTATGCTGAACTGAATCTAAAACAATACTGTCAAACATACTGTAATTTCAACTATTTGACCTAATCTGTAGACGCTAACCATTTTGGCGGCTCTGTTTCGAGCAGTCCGACAAGGATAAAATGGTGCAGCATCAGATTGAGTGCCGACTTCCTCCTAGCTGCGATGACATACTTCCCGGAAGAAGTTAGTGAAGTAGCGATAGGGACTGGAGAAACTTCAGTAGAATTGTCCTTGTGCGAATCTGTGACCAAAGATTCTGAACTAGGGCCAGAAGAATCTATAGACGGATGATCAGTTGGACAAGTTTTAGGTTTATGGAGAGGAAGTCCCATAAAAGGCAGGAGAAGTTTCCTTTGAACCGTTCTGGGTGTACCTCGACCATGTTTCCTTTTCACTACAAACCCTGGTACATCAGAATTTGGTTGAGATTTGACCACATAAACATCTTTGCCCCATTTATCAGGTAGCTTGTTCTTGCCTTTGAGACCCACATTTCTCACAAAGACTCGATCACCTGGCTCAATCTTGGCTTCTCGCACCCGTAGGTCATAACGACGCTTGTGTCGGCGGGCTTGCCGTTTGGATTCTCTGGAGGCTGTCTTATAGAAAAACTTCAAGCGTTTCTGCAAGTCTCGAACATAGTTGGAATGACTCGATGATTTTCCAGTGTCATCGGGCTGGATGCCAAGGAAGGCATCGATGGCAAGGCGTGGATGTCTACCGAACATAAAAAAGTGAGATGTAAGCCTCGTGCTTTCATGTCGGGTAGAATTATAGGCATGCACTAATGCCGGTACATGTGCCTTCCAATTGGACTTTTTGGAGTCATCCAATGTCCCCAACATGTTCAAGAATGTTTGATTAAACCGCTCTAGCATGCCATTACCTTGTGGTTGATAGGGAGTAGTCCTACTCTTCTCCACATTGGCCAGCTTACACAGTTCCTTGATGACTGCATTTTCCGCCGTGTGAGCATGCATTTCCACTACCGTCCATGGACAGGCTCAATCAAACCGAGCCTGCAACATTTTCGTTTTTGTTGTGTTGAGCGACCTGTGGAGTTTTCACTATTTGGAATGCCGTAATGGCAAACAAACTGTTCAAAGAGAATCTTTACCGTATTATGAGCTGCTTGATTTCTAGTGGGAATGGCTTGAGCAAAACGAGTGAAATTGTCTGTAATGACGAGAATGTGCTCATACCCACCTGAACCCATTTCAAGGGACAAATAGTCCATACAGAAGAGTTCAAGGGGAAAAGTAGATTTCACAGAAACAAGAGGGATGGTCTTCCATTCTGGAGTTTTACGACGCACACATCTAGGGCACTCGCGGACTCGCTGCTCTACAAACAGGTCTAATCCTGGCTTGAAAAACCTGGACTTGATTAAAGAAAATGTTCGGTCTCTACCTTGGTGACCTGCGTCATCATGGAGACCTGTAAATATGATGTCATTTAAGACACTAGGCTCAACAAGCTGGACCACAGGATTTCCACAAACAGAACCTTTTATGTACAAAATACCGTCTTTGATGAAAAGGGTATTCCACTCTCGTAAATACTGCCTAAAAGAATCTGTTTCCATGCAGCTTTGACGACTTGTAAATTTGTGACCAGCCTGGACTATACTGACAACTCGAGAAATAGACATGTCCTTAGACTGTTCGACCTGCCAGTCTATATCACTAAGACAAGGCCCAACATCAATGTCTTCAGCAGGAAAAGTATCAAGCACCTGTTGAGAAACAGAAATACACTCAACTGCAGGGAGTCCACAAACAACAGCAAGAGTAGCTTGAAACAAAGCCTTCAGAACCTCAGGGTAAAGAATCTTGGTTTCTCCACTGCTAGTCTCTTCCAAACCTGGTAACCGGGATAAGACATCATCATCCACATTGCTCTTTCCAGACCGATACTGAATAGAAAACTAATATGCAGAAAGAGATGCCAACCAACGATGAGACTGAGCGTCAAGTTTAGCGGAAGTGAAGACGTATGTAAGGGGGTTGTTGTCAGTGCGGACAAGAAATTGATTTCCATAAAGGCAATCATGGAATTTGACTACCACTGCCCATTTCGAAGAAAGACATTCGAGCTTATGGGCAGGGTGATTCCGTTGGTCGGTCTCAACCCTCTTCTGGCATAAGCGACAACCCTTTCAATACCGTCGACCTTCTGATAAAGCACTGCTTTAAGACCAAGACTACTAGCATCGATGTTCAAGATGAAAGGCTGAGAAAAACTGGCATATGAAAGAATAGGTGCTGAAGTCAGCTTCTCAAAAGCCTCTTGTTGTTTTGGACCCCAATGCCAAAAGGTTGAAGGTTAAGCTGACTTACTCTCTTTGCTTTTTGGATGTCCTACAAGTAAATCGTTCAATGGTTTTGCAAGCTGAGAGAATCCTAAGACAAAACGTCTATAATATTCTGCGAAACCAAGAAAGGAACGTAGGTCTTTGATAGATCTCGGAACTGGCCAATCTTTCAATGTAGAGATCTTTTCAGGATCAATTTTCACATCGTCCTTACTGACAACGTTTTTTCATGTGAAACTCACCCATACAACGCTCCATCCACCTCTGAAAGGTAGAAGGGGCATTTATGAGACAAAATGTCATCCTTTAACATTCAAAGAAACCAAGAGGACCTGCTGAAAAAGCTGTCTTTGGTTTGTCAGTTTCTCGAAGTGGGACTTGCCAATATCCTGATCGGGGATCTAATTTTGTGAAATACTTAGAGCCAGCAAGAGAGTCGATAGTCTCATCAATGCGCGGGAGGGAATAAGCATCTTTAACAGTGTTCATATTAAGACGACGAAAGTCTATACAGAAACAACGCGAGCCGTCTTTCTTCCTAACCAAAACAATATTGGAGGAAAAGGGACTGTGAGAGGGTCTAATAGCTCCAGCTTTCAACATTTCTTGGATGTGCTCCCTAACCTCTTCAAACATTCCGGGGGAATCCTAAGTTATGGCTCTTTAAGTGGTGTTTCGTCAGACAATTCTATCTTGTGTTCATCTGAACTAGAACAAGCAAAATCTGTTATACCAGAAGCAAAAATATGCTTCCATCGGCTGAGAAGTTCAGTGTCCCGAGTATATTCATCAGAGGTAATATTATTAGAAGGGACAGTAATGCCTAATTCGTCAAGCGTCTTATTTTGGTTGTGAGTTTTAGAACTCAAACATTCCGATGGATTTAGAGAACGGATGGTTTCTACCTCCTTCAAACTACAAAGCACTGACTTAGGGTTGATCACAACTGGTCTGGCTGACAAGTTGCAAATTCTAACAGGGATTCTAGAAAAAGTTTACCCCGGGCGAACTTTAACAACCCTTGGACAGACATTCAGATAATGTGATGAATCAAGTGATTTAGTAACACCAACTGTCATCTCACCAACGTTTCTCACCTTCCCAGTAACTGTACACGTCAGATAGGGCTGAATCATAACAGGCTTACGAGTGCAAGTTTTCACCAGCAGTGAGTGCACATATGAAATAGCAGAAAAAGCCTGCTGCCAACAGAGAGGAACATGTTCCTGTGTTCCGACAGAATGCAAATGTCTTAAGACATTCGTCCAGACAATAACTGGAACTGTTGAAGAGTAAATAGTGTCTGACACTATTAACACTGGAACGGTTATAGAAGTCGAGTTCAAAGAAGGAACAGAAAAATCAAGAAGAGCATAACCTTTATAAGGGACCTTAGCATCATTTGCAGCTGTAATGTCAAGGGCAAAATATTCTAAACTGAATATCTCAGGAGAAGGTTCTAGTGATTTGAAGAAAGATTCACTAGTGGTAGTCACCATGAATCAATCAATGCTTGACAATGATGGCCATTTAAAACAATTTCTGACACAAGTTTCAAGATACTAGAATATCTGTAGAAACACAATATTCAATCATAGTGATGCCTTGTAATGTGAAACTAAATGTTCCGTTAAGTACACCGTACTTTTATCAAAAATATATTTGTTTGTGTCTGCGAAAGTACACCGTACTTTTATGTAAAAAAGAGGGTCATGATGACCCTGAATCGCTTACCTGAGTAATATTAGCCACATGTTTCAAATGAAAAACTGACGCTAAAATATTAGAAAGTAGGTCAGTAGGTCAAATTCATGGTCACTGAAAGTCAGTTTTAAGATTGGTGTACAAAACTGTACATGTTGTCCAAATTCCAAGGCTGTATCTTAAAAATCAAAAAAGTCGGTCAGAAGGTCAAGGTCATAGTCAAGTGACTCCTAATCACTTGGGGTCACCAGGTAATTATAATTAAACAGTCTAGGAATATAAACTGATAATTTTTGAAGTATTTATTCCTACATAACTCATATAACAAGTGACCCCCAGAGTGGGCCTCTTTTTACCCCAGGGGCATAATTTGAACAATTTTGTTAGAGATCCACAAGGTAATGCTACATACCAAATATCAAAGGCCTAGGCCTTAAACTTTCAGAAAAGAAGATTTGATTTTTTCCAATATAAGTCTATGCTAAATTTGGGACCCCAAGGACATGGCATCTTTTCACCCCAGGGGCATAATTTGAACAATTTTGGTTCAGGACCACAAGGCAATGAAACATATTAAATATCAAAAGCCTAGGCCTTACAGTTTCAGGCAAGAAGATTTTCGAAGTTTTTTCCTATATAAGTCTATGTTAAACTTAAGACCGCCGAGGCTGGGCCTCTACTAACCTCTATTTGAACAATCTTGGTAGAGAACCACAAGGCAATGCTTCATACCAAATATCAAAGGCCTAGGTCTTGCGGTTTCAGACAAGAATATTTTCAAAGTATTTTCTTATACAAGTCAATGTAAACTTGTGATCCCCGGGGCAGGGCCTCTTTTCACCCCACGGGCAAAATTTGAACAATCTTCATAGAGGACCATTAGATAATGTCACATGCCAAATATCAAGGCTCTACGCCTTGCGGTTTTGGACAAGAAGACTTCTAAAATTTTTCCTTTTGGTTGCCATGGCAACCAGAGTTCTGCATGGAATTCAATTCTTTGAACAATTTCGAAAGGGGGCCACCCAAGAAGCATTCCTTTGAAGTTTGGTGTAATTATGTCCAGTGGTTTTCGAGAGGATTTTTTTAGAAAATGTTGACGGACGCACGACACACGTCACACGACGGACATTGAGTAGTCACAAAAGCTCACCTTGAGCCTTTGGCTCAGGTGAGCTAAAAAAGGTGTTCAAGAAAATACACCGTACTTTTGTGAACAAACTATCTTTGACGATTAAAAATTTAAACCGTATGAACATTTGTACTGTGTAAAGTGTGTTACAGTATTATTGTGTATAGTGTGTTACAGTATTACATCTACTGTAAATCTGCAAAATCATGCGCCCGAAATAATTCAATGCAAATAGAACGCTATTATAGCAGTGCTACTAAGGTCATCAAGGTAAAATCTTTAGGCGAGGTACCTTAAAGGCGCTCGCTACAGTTTTTCCAGACAGGTCGATATTTACCCCAACACTGTGCCAATTTGGTTGTGTTCTAATCGATGTAGCTCATTGCAGAGTTGGAGCGGTCTTCTGCGCATGCCCGGAAGTGATTATCTAATGTCGCGTTCGGCAAAAATTCGCAAATTATTGTATGTTCGCATTCATTTAATGTATAATATGTATAATATACTGACTAGAGGTTAGGGTAAGTATCACCATGGTTAAAAAATATATACATTTAAAGTACTTTTAGTTCAAATAGCTTCAATCCGACATATACTGGAGTCTGTAATTTATACCGGCGCTCCAACTCTGCATTGAGTCACAGCTGTTTCTAATCCCGTACCGTACCCATACCGAACATCCGTATTCGTAAACTATAGGTTTTGTTCGGAGAAAGGCGGAAACTTTCATCGTTCTATGACATCAAAATGCTTCAGAAACACCTTGAAATCCGCTTATTAAGAAGTCTGCCGTTTGATAATTTGATATATCTCTAAGTCATTTGCTCAAACACTGAAAGAGTATTTCGTACCAACATGCGTTGTATAAATGCCCGCTACACCCCTACTCGTTGTAATTTGATTTAAGCAAAATCTAATATGGTGACCTATCAATTTTCTTTTTTTTTTAGATTAGGTAGACATAACCAAAGGTATGTGCAGAGTTTGATTAAATTCTATTATGTGAAACTCGATAAAATAGCAGAAGTACCAACTTAAAATTGACAAAAATATGCAAAAATGGCCCTTGGGTCTGCTGAACAAGTATTCCTTTCTTTACAAAATCATTTTCTTTTGATTTCTCTGAGCATGTTTCAAATAGATATATTGTTTTCCGTTATAAAAATGCTTAGATATCAAATTTATGCTGATTATTGTACTTGACTGAAATACATTTTAGGATTATAGAAATTTTCATAACTCTCACACAGACCTCAAGTGTTTCAAAATCTCAACTGTAATTATTCACAGTTGAACACTACAACTTTACCTTCAGTAATTCAATGTAAATTTTCAAAGTCATTTAATGTTCCATATACTCCACCGTACAAGTCAAGATTCAACAAACTTTAGAGTCTCTTTGTTGATAAATTACTAGAGTATACTGTCACAGTAACACTTTCAATCAAAGACAATACTGTACTGATATATCAAGACTAATGTCATGCAAAGTACACCATACTGTACTTAACAATTAAGTATCAGGTACTACTCTGCTTGTATTTGATAAGTTTTCACTAAAGTAAAACACCACACAGTCATGCTTCTCTAGTGTCACTAATTTCTGAACGTGATGTCAGGGTTCAATCAAAAGAACACCAAATTTTTCAGTAGGAATTAATTTGTACAAGCAACTTCCACATTTTTTTATAAATTTGAAGTGTTAATTGTAATTTACTCTTCTCCAATATATAATAACGTGCAAAAATGCTCCAGTGTATATTTCAAGTGTTTCAAAATTCAAAACTGTTATCCGCAATCAATGCTATAATCAATCCACACTACCGTTATATTTCAATTCTGAATCATTTATGATTACAGGAAAATGATCAAGATCTGCTTTGGTGATTCCGATGTAGCACTTTCTTTTGTAAAATACAAATTTTACAAAATAATCTACATTGAAACGAACTTCCAATGTCGTGAATGAATTTATTCTATACCAATTCTGTTACACTGGTTAACTAACCTAACTATTCCAGATACAGTCTACAAGCTGTATGACTATCATATGGGCATATGTGTAGGGTATTCATTTATTTGTCTATGAATAATGTATGATATTGTTAGTTATAATTCTCACTAACCACCAAAAGGAAAGAATCAACAGAACCTTGTGACATGTGACTTGTTGAGAAATGATTTGACACTAGTGACAGCTGTCATCCTGAGAAGAACTAATGTAGGTCACACATGTATACATGTAGGTTCAATATGTAATCTCTTTACACACTTCCAAACTCCTCCATTTCACTGGTTACATCCATAGCTATGGTTTTCTTCATTGAAAAATAATATTTTTCATTGTTTAGGCCTATTTATTACCAGAATTAATCCAAAATCTTAATTCACTCACGTGTTTTTTGATACTTGTTAAATTTGGGAAATCCCCTGTGTAAAATTATAGAGTACAGTGACGTCACTCGGAAAAAAAAAACACTCCTGGTGGTCCGTCGACCTCGCACAACCTTGGCTGCCCAAGTCTCATGTTTGGCACTATTTGTCGCAGTCCAAAAGTACATTTGGCTAGTAGGTTTTGTCTGCTTATATGAGTTCGAGACTCTGGTCAAGGGATTACGGGTCTGGAAATACACAAATATGACTATTTTATTTGTCAACGACAAAATATGTGGCCTTCGCCATCAATTGTTCATTCCAAGTGCAAATACATAGAAATAACAAAACCATTTATGGCAAAATATAGATAGATAATTAAGCATCAACAACCATCTTCTAAATTACATGGAAATGCACAAATATGCGCCAATATAATATTTTATTTGTCAGCGACAAAATCTGTGGCCTTCGCCATCAATATTTAATTCAAAGTGCGCATGCGTTGAGCAAATTAGCCGGGAAATCTAAAATTAGAAGAGAGGCCCATCCATGTGGTTAGTTATTATTGTTAGTGAATTATGAACAAGTGATATGGGTAAATACTCGACTATTGGATATGGTCTATATGGGGTTGTATTGGATGAATAATAATGCCTTGACATGATTAAATATGACAACTAGACTATGGATGACGATTACGGACTAATTGCAGTAATACGACTACGGAGGTCAATACGGGACATACATAACATATACATACAGAAAACATAAACTACGGGCAGTGTATACTTGACCCTGCGACACAGATATTTAAAAAAGAAACAATGTACTGAAATGTACGCTCTAATATCACATTTTATTCGCTTTTCATAGCTTTATAGTTCTTGTTTGTTTGTTGTAGGTTCGCCGTTTTTCAACAGTATTTCAGTTATGTAACGACGGGCAGTTTACCTTACCAGTGTTCCTGGATTCTGTACTAGTACAAACCTGTTCTCTGCAAGTAAATGCCAACTTCCTGCCAATGAGTCAGAGGTGGAGGACGAATGATTTCAAGACACAATATGCCTCGCTCGGGGATCGAACTCCGATACGTAGATCTGCGCTCTCCCTACCGAGCTTAGCGGGCGGGATTACAGTTTTTGCTCGCTGTATATGACTATACCTGATATAAAACAATATACAGTCAAACTCGCTTTATACGAACGCATCCGGACCTAAGGAAAATATTCGTATCGAACGAAATTCGTATTAATGAATGTATGACTCCCCGGATAATTTGTCCGAGCAGATCGGGCAGTATCTGTATCATCGGTGAATAGATTTCGGTATATGAGATAAGTTTATAGTTTTAAAGTCATTAAGTTAATTTATCAGATTTCATTGAAATTACTCAACAAAAGCCATACATAAACACGCAAAACTATATTAATTTAAATTTTAATGTGAGGTCGAAGTCCAGAGCGCCAAATTATATCCACCGCCAACATTATTTCTATAATGAAGCTTGCACTATATAACAATCATTTAGTGTGTGTGTGTGGGGGGGGGGTGTGTGTGTGCGCGTGTCGTTGCGGTCGTGTGTTTTGGGGGGTTTGGGGGGTGCGTCGTGCGTGAATGGTTTGTGTTCTGGTTTAAGTCTTTTTCAACAAATTTTCAGTGTATAAACGAGGGCGTTACTTTCGCTTGGCACAATCCCCAACTTTTTGCGGGGCCTCAGGGAAATTCAGCCGTGACACGGGGCATATACCCCCCCCAACACATTAACTGAAAACCCGGGGCGGGGCCCAGTCCACATTTTTCTCTTAGGTTTGCGCCATCGTAAAGCTGTGAAACCTTTTTACTTTTTGGTTGACGCCCAGGCTTCAAAACCCAGACCCCGCTCTCGAGCGGGTCTAGGTACCGGGGGGTTAAAGGGATAAAAGTTTGTATATTTTTTTAAAAAAGGGCCACCCTATCCCAAAAAGGAACCTTTTTAATGGTTTAAAATTTTTAAAACCCTTTTTTTGACCTTAAATTTTTTTGGTGTTTTTTAAATGATGCCAAAAGACCGAGTGTTTGTTTTTGGAAAATTGTGAACTCTCCTTTAAAATTCCCCCACCGGAAAAGGTTGGGCCCATATTGTTATTTTCAGAACTTTTTTTATTTTTTGTTACTATGTACTGCCTTTTTTAAATAAATAGTCAAGCGTACAAGGGCGAAATGGCCTCGATTTCAAAAAGTATTCTATAAAAAAAGGGAAATTACAATATTTAGTTAATGGGTTTTCCAAAAATTGTTCGTATCTCCCGTTTCGATAAGCGAGTTTGCTTCCCAAAAATAATTTTACAAAGAAAATAAAAGGACACGGCTGGGTCCGGATTTTGTTCCCTTCCAACATTTGTTCAAGCGAGTTCTTTTAATGGACCGAATGTTTTCCAAACGGTTTTAATAGTTTCTAATAATTGCTTGCATGAAAACCCTCGGAAGCGCGCAATTTCTATTTTTACATTTCCTCGAAAAATGAAGTGACACTTTTTTTAAAAAAAAGTTTATAACAAGCTGTAAATTTTTCATTTTTTTTTGGGTATCAAGTTCTTTTTGCTCGACTGATCTAAAACTTAGACAAAAGAAAATTTTAAAAGTTAGAAGCTTTTAAAAATATCACAACCGGCTTTATTCGAAAACATTTGTTTTATTTGCCATTGGGAACCGACTTCAAAGTGATTTTATTCTCGTTTTGAATAATACTTCCAAATACTTGTAAATTTTTGTTGATTTTTCTGAGAAAAACAAAAACTTTTTTTCCTGCAGAACGTGTCCCTTTTATAAGGGAAAACAAAATTGTATTAGTCTTTGAATTTTTAAAGCAAATTTTTTCGATGGCATCGGGTTATGCAAGGGGAAATATAACCGACATATGGGGGGATTGTTCTTTCTAGGGGTTTTACGGGGGTCCAAAATTATACACCATCTGGGGGGAGGAAACGTGTGTTGGTTTTTTATTCTATTGAACTTACACTTTAAAATTATCTATCTATTCGAAAAAAAGAATGATCAAGTTTCAAACGTTTCTCTGTGAAGTGTTGTTGTAGGGGTATGCCATTTCAACTGTATATCCAATTGAAACTATCAGTTTCCTGCTAAAAAATATTGTCTTAAAGCTACTGATTTACCATAAAACCGTAAAGAAACCTTTTTATGTTATAAATTTTTAAAATAAAATCTTTTAAAAGACCTTTTGGAAGGATACCGTGACCAAGCAGCATAATAATAGCCCCTATTTACTGAGTCTGTTCTTAACATTTAAAAAATGTCAAAAAACCCCTTTGGGGGGACTTAACCTCCTTGCACCGGAATTCTTTTTTAAAAAAAAGGCGTCTAAAAGATGCAAAATTCCCCCGCCACTGTTATGGATGGGAAAGGGTTGATGGTATTATAAAGCTTAAAACGTTAGTTTATATTTGTTTGTATATTTTTACCAGTATACGCATCTATGAATTTAAAAACCCTTTCAAGGGTCTAGGATACGACGAACACAAAAGGGAAGGGCTCAACCCCTTTGACCTTAGCCACATGACTACTCATGAGTTCTGCCCCAACGTCTTGTGGGTGTTGGGTTGCCCCAGAGTTTTCATGAAAACCTTCAAGGGGTTCAGGAAATAAAAGGGGACCTAAAGGAAAGGGCCAAAATTTTGACCTTGATATTGGCATTGCCCTTTTACCCAAAATTTTGCTGATTATAAGTTCTGCACATTGCTAGATGAATACATTTGACCCAATTTTTCTTGAAATCCTAAAAGGGGTTTAAAAAATACAGAGCAGCAAAAAAAAAGGCCAAACCTTTGCCTTATTTGTGCCCTTAAAATTGATCCGACAAAAATGAGTTATAAGTTTTTGTATATTGCCTTGATAGGTTATATTTAACAAAGTTTCATGAAAACCCTTTTAAGGGGTTTGGGGAAGCTCCGTGGGGACAAAAAATAGAATGCTAAAATATTTTACTTCAGTTGTGACCTTGACTCTAACCGCATACTGACCTATGTCCTGCCTTACTTGATAGGTGATCATTTGCCCCGTTCATGAAATTCCTAAAGGGTTTTAAGTTATAGGGAAAGGGACAAAAAAGTTTTTTACGTACGGGGGAGACCTTCCTAAACACCCCCCATTCAGGCGGGGGTTTAATGAACCTAATAAACTGGTGGGCCCCATGATCACAAAGGGAAAGAAGATAAAACAATACGATTTATGTAAGGGAATTTAAACTTTTTTGTTCTAAAAAGTTATTTAAGATAAGGGCTGTACAAAATTTTTCTAAAATTTTTAATTTGTTTTTTTTGAAAGTTGTTTTTTTTTTTCCTTACAAAAGGGGTTCGCCCTTTGGGTTTAAAATACAGTGTTTTTTTCCCCCGGAAATTAAATTTTCAGCGGTAAAATTGGCGTTTGTTGGGGTTGCTTTAGAATCTCTTTAATTTGAAAACCGAAAAGAAAAATTAGTAATTCCCTTTTTTGTATTTCCCCCGAGTTCGCAAAAAAGTAATTTCATAAAGATCTAAACACTAAATAAAACAAAACATTAAAACAGATCTAAGAAGTTTGCATTTACTACAAAATTTTCAAATAAAAAAAATCCGAAAAATGATTATTTTATTTGAAATAAATCGTCTTTCAATGTACAATCGAATTTCAATTGCCCTTTAATTTAAATCAGGTAAAACGTTTAAATTAATCCTCGAATTCCTTTCTAAACCTGTATCAAAAAAAGTTTTTTATTATATTATATGATTAAATTGGGGTGGCCGTTTTTTTAACCTGAATTTGGGAAACCTTTTTTTTTCAAATGTCTCTAAAAAGGGAATAAGATGAAATTTTTATTTTTTTTCCCCACTTTATTTTAGTGAGCAACGGCACTTTTAGTCAATGTTTCTTTTTATTCAGGAATTTTTTTGCGCCCGTGCCATAATATCTCAACACTTCAGCCCGGTTTAAAACCTTTTATATTTGTACATCGCCTTTCAGCATCAGGCCCGTTACAGGTATGTTTATATTGATTTGGGTTTAAAAAGGGATGGTTTTGAAAATTATTTCATGAAATCCCCTGAGAATCATTTAAAAAAAACACAAAAGAAAATGTGAAACATTTGTTTCCCAAAAAACTTGCAGGTCTGTGGAACTGTCCTAAAAAAAGAACTTAAACTTAAAAACTCTGGAAATTTGCCGATGGAAAAAAGAAAATTATTTAAGAGAAAAAATCTGAAATTTTTTTCAAATTCAAGTTTTTTAGAGGGGGGTTTTTCACGGCTCTTTTTAAGCCCTTTTTATTCCTTATTTACGTCTGATATAGCAGAGTGCAAGTTTACAAAACTTTTAACAGATGATATTTTCTATCTGTATAAACAAGGGGCATTGCTTTTAATGGAAGAAACGAAATTGACTAAAATTACATCTGGTTAAACAGTTTTTTGTAAATTTTTAACCCTTCTAAAGGGAAAGTATTTTTTCTCGTCTGTATAGAAATTGAACCATCAAAAAATTTTTTGACAATGTACACTTAACTTTCCAAAAATCATAACCATTTGGGGCACATTCAGTCGGACGGGTCCTTGCATGAACACTTTCAAAATTGTATCTAACATCAAAAATCTTGGGTTCAAAAAATGCAAAAATTTAAAAGTTCAAAAAAACTTAAATCACATTATATTCTTATTTACAATTCAGCTGAATTCTTCTTTAGTTGGGATAATTGGCACAATTAAAAAAAAAATTTTTGGAAATTTTCCCGTAGAAAAAGTTCGGTCTTTTTTAACCATCAGATAAGACTGAAGATGGAAAAAGTAAGTTTGAAATTTCATTTTGGGTTTTTTAATTTGAATTAATTAATTACAATTTAAATTTAGTTGTAATTTCTTTAATTAAACTGCCAAAAATTAGGTTTTTTAATGTTTTTTTCATAATTTTTATTAAACCTTATTAATGATATCTTAAAGTAATTGCCCCAGTCGGGCCTGGGCAAGCTTTTTAATACCTTTTGACCCCCAATGTACCAAACCTTCGAGCCCTGTGACCCTTTGTCACACGCCCCCCAAAAAAATTTTTTAAAAAGATTGCGCATACCTTTTAAAGTTAGGGCCCCGGCAAGTCTAAATGCTTTTGACCCAAATTGTGACTTTGACGCCCTCTCAGGAAAATTTAAAACTTTTCATCCCAAAAAATGGGTAAAAAGAATAGGAACACGGATTTGCACATGACAGTCCTTTCCCTTGAGGTTAACATTCATACAAAAAAAAACAAAATAGCTCTTGCATTCAAAGTTATTATCCGGACAAAAAAAATTCTACAAACGCTTCACTTAACCTAAAGCACATCTCAACCCAAATAGGGATGACAAAAGTTTTTCGCTTTCCGCAAGCGGCTCGAAAAAAATATTTTCCGGGTAACTGATAAACACTTTTGGGTAACAGATTTCCCTCGATTCTTTTAACAAGGAATCAATCAGAACTTGTCAAACAAAGTTTCCCACTAAACTGTAAAAAAATTGGCCCTTAAATTATGTTTTTTTTTGTTTATTTATTTAAGCACTCGCGTTATTGGTAAATACTATAAAACGTGGGGTTGGTGTGGTGGTGCGCGCCGCGGGGCCGTGCGTGCGGCGTGCGTGTGTTGTGTGTTGGTTTTAGTTCTTTATTAAACTATTTGGTAAAAGGTTACGATATCTCTTGTAGCTTGAGCAAAATGTCAAATTATTTTTTGCTTCACTATCACGAAGTAAACATGGGTATGATCCCCAAACCCTTACAATCCCTCACTGGGCTGCCACCCTAAACCCCTTTTAATTTTTTAAGCGCCAAACGGGGTAGCCATGTAACTTTTTCACCCTTTAGATATGAGGGGGCATGTAGAAAAACCCATAACGGCCGTAATCCAAAAATAGTTTTTTCGGCTTTCCTATTAGATGATGAGGCTTTTGTACTGAACTGTCCAAAAATGTTCCCCTTTTAAAAATATTTCAAATAAATTGCTTATGTTCGTTTATCTTATTTTCAAACGCCTTCTTCATGTGAATAGTAGGTATTTTAAAGGCTGGTGGGTTTATTTAAATTACATTTTTTAATAAATGTCAAAAGTTTTTACGGGGACCCAAAACACGAATTAACGTTTTTTTTAAGGGGGAAAACGCATACTTTGAAGGAAAAAAAAAGTGGGGGGGGTATATAAAATTTTACCTAAAAAGGTCTTTTTGGACAAAATGGATACTGTTTCAACGTTATAAGTACACAAAGATTGCTCACTAAAATAAAAATAAAAAACTAAAACAAAAAAGTTATTGTTGTTTTTTACAAATAAGACCTTTTTGAAATTTTAAAAACCCAAAAATTAATATTTTTTGTGCGAAAATAATAGCTTTTAATTGCCCCAAAATCAATCCCTAAAATTCTTTTAAAGAAAAAAAGTGAAAAAATTCATGTCTTGCTTTTTTCTTTTTGCATATTAAGCTAAAAAAATTTATTTAGTTTGTTTACAAATATATAAAAAAAAAATAAGGTGGTCAGGAATGCCACATTCCAAAAAAAAGGTTTTTCCCCCTTAATCATTAAACATTTATGTTACAGAAGTCGAGGGGGTTACAAAGGGCCCTAAAAAATGTTTCCATTATTAATTTTAAACTTTTATTCATAAACTACAATGCCTTAAATATCAAACAATTAACAAACTTTTGAAAATTATTTCTTAAAAATCCCAAAAAATTTAGGTAGAATTTGGTTGAAGGCCAATCAATGTGTATATGTTGCAAAGTAACTTTCAAAATTTTGTTCACAAACTTACAATACACAGGGGGAATTAAATATCAAAACGGAGAAATAATTTACCTCATTTTAATGTCATTTTTTTGTTCTTGGGAATTCTCCCCCCCAAACTTTTACTCTGTTTGCACGATTGCACGAAATCGTATTCCCCTAAAAAGGGCAGAAAATTTGTAAAAATGCAATCGTGAAAATAATTAATGGATTATGCGTTCAAGAAAACTTTTTTTTAAACGAATGAAAAGTTAATTTGAAAAAAACAACATCCTTAAACTGATCTAATAGCATCGGTTTAAAAGGCTTTATTGTTTCATTTTGTGTTTTTGTTATTGTTGTCAAAATTGGTGTGATAACAGCCGATGGGGCCCTTTTTTAAAAACAACAACTGAACGCATTTTTTTTAAAAAAAATTTTAAGAAAAATCTTTTTGATTACAAATCAAAAATTCTTAAAATCTTTACAAAACCATTGTTACATATAAAATTAAAAAATAAAAAAACACAGCTCACAGGTAAAATTTTCTCGAACTTCCGGTTAAAACGTGTTTTAAAAGGGAAAAAATTATTAAAACCAACAGGGAACACAATGTTAAAATCTACGTTGAAACCGACGAATTGAAGGAGACAGTTGCAAAAACCTAATTCCCCAATTAGCAGACGGGCATACAAAAAAAAAAGCACGCCCCTCAAGCAACCACCCCAAACCCGCACGCAGTTAAAGAAAGTAAAAACCCAACAATAACGCTATTTTTATTTTACAAATGTTCTTATATACTTTGTTCTCTTATGTAGAATGAAAACGCTGGATTTATAATTTTTCGGACATTTTAAATCAGGGCAAAATAAAAATGAAGTCGCAAAAGGAAAGTATCTTCTTTATGGTTTTTGTTTTTTTGGGGTTTAACCCCGTTTTTCAACAGTATTTCAGTCATGTAACGGGGGGGCAGTTAACCTAACCCCCTGTTCCTGGATTCGTACCAGTAAAAACCCTGTCTCCCAAGTAACTGCCAATTCCCCACATAACAAGGTGGAGGAAAATGTATCAGACACAAGTCGTTTATAAATAGCACGGAAACTGCGCCCCCCTGAGGATCAAAAACCCCACGCCCCGCGATCTGTAGCCAACCCTTTCCTACGGCTAAGGGGGCGGGCTCTTCTTTTTGGTAAAATAAATTAGTTTAAAAGTCTTATTGTATAAAACTTGCCAACTGATAACTATTTTAAAAATGCCCAAACATTCCCCGCTTTTGGAAAAAAAAAAAACAAACAAAAAAAAAATCGTTTAAAAATTGATTTAGCTTTTGTTTTTTTCTAAGGTTTTAAGGGGGAATGGTATTGTCAAATTTTAAGATTGCTAAAGCTAATCCAAAAAAACTTGAAGAATTTCAAATTTGTATTATCATCTTTTGGGAGCGAAAAACAGCGTATGACGTTACCTGACGTCGCAAACATACCCGTTTTTCGCGCTTTTACGCCTTTAATGGACACTAAAGGGTAAAAAAACTCTATACTACAAACGATTTTTGCGCAATCATTAGATTATAATCAAACGAAGAATAAAGCATTTCTTAGTATCTTTAAAACATGAAAAGGTTTTTTTCTATCCGAATTTTTGAAGAGGTGCAAAACGACTTTTGTTTTTTTAAAAAAATTCGGGGGAAAAAATCGCTTTGATCCATTTTGAAAAAAAAGGCCCTGGAATTTTTGCCAAATTTTTGTATGAAAAAAATTCATTAGGTTTTTTTTGGTGTGCCAAAAAGAAAAAAGTTCCCGAAGCTTTTTCTAGAAACCCCCGTTTAAATTTAAAGGCTTGTGACCAAAAACAACGCGTTTAAGAATGAGAAAGCACGTGAATATTTAATATTACCCTTTTTTTTTACCCATGGTGCAAGATTGGGGTCTCCTAATATGTGGAAGTATGCTTTTTCGCCGGATTAATTCAGCTTAATTTTTGTTTGTTTCGATTGAAAGGTATTGAATTTTTTTTTGAATGATGATTTCCTTTTTTGGGTTAATGATGGACAGGCCAACTAATTTTTCAATTTTTTTTCCACACCGTTTTTTATGTGCGGGTCTGAAATTTTCAAAGTCAGAAATTTAAATTTTTCCCCCCTTTTTCATTTCGTTGCTGCGAGTACGTCCTCTATAAAATGTTTTTAAAAATCTCCAAATTGCTTGCCTTTTATGCAATTAGCCGAATATCGGGCCCATCTTTTTCAATTTCTCCAAATTTTTTGGCATCTGTGAAGTTGACCATATTTTTAAAGTTTTTTGTGTAAACTTTGATAATTTTCACAAAAGTTATTGTTACTTTTTAAACATTACATAGGTTTTCAACAAAATTTTTTACTTTTTTAAACTTGGGAAACCCAAAAATAAAACATTTTGACTTTTTAAGCCATCGGTTTGGTGATTCAAAGAGAGGAAATATTGACCTCTTCCCGTGAATACCATAGCTATCCAAAGGCTCAAGGGTCCCCAAAAATAATTAAAATTTAAAAAGAATTAAAATAAATAATGCAAAAAACCCAATAAAAATATTTCTCTTTTTTACTCTAAATTTAGAAAAATTTTACACTATTAAACAGTATAGATAAATCACTCACCGGGTGGTTAAACCCTAAATTTTTTTTGTAGTGTATTTTTTTTATTAATAAGTTGTTTTGAAAAAACAAATATTTTGATGGCAAAAATTTTTATTTATGTAGATTTATTTATAATATTCTTTTATAATAAATTTTCGAATTATCCCTTTTTTTTTTTTCATGCAAACTATAGCCAAAGGGGGACAAACAGATACGATTAATACGGCTGTTAATTTTTTCTTATTACAGAAACACAAACCCAAAGTATAATTTTTTACCAGCAGTGTTTACTTTCAGGAATTATCAGTGGCGGTACGGGAACCTCGGAAAAGGGCGCATAACATCGGATTTTCGGCTTATATGGAATTCCCAAAAAATTTTTTTATTATTGTTTGTTTTGATTGATAAAACCTGTTTTTTAAACGGGGCCCCTTTCGTTTTCAGTTATGTCGGCGGTAGCAGCTTCTGCGCCTTGACGTTTTTTTGATTAAAAATATAAGCATTTTTAATTTTTTTAAGACTTATTAACAGCCATTATTCAAACTTTTTTTTGTCTACGATCGCGGGGTCGCGAGTTCGATCCCCGGGGAGGGATGTTCCCCGTGACTATTTGATAAACACATTGTGTCTGAAATATTGTCCTCCACCTCTGATAATTTAGTGGGGAAATGGGAGTACGGGGGGAGAAAAGGTTTGTCTGGTACAGAACCCCGGAACACTGGGTTGGTTAACGCCCCCCTTAATACTGAAAAAACTGTTGAAAAACGGCGTTTTAAACCCCAAAAAAAAAAAACAAAAATCCCCTTTTTAAAATTTTTTTAAAAAAAAACCAATCAAATCCAGGTTGGAAGTTTTAGCTTTTTTTGGTGATTTGTTCTTTTTTTATGAGTTTTTTTTGGACAAATTTCAAAATTTATTTTGTTTTTTTTTGGGAAAAACAATATTTAAAAGCCCGAAACAAAAGGGGTCTGGCGAAATTAATTTCTTTCGTTATGTCTAAGTAACGGAAGGGGACCCGTCCGTGATGGAAAATGTTTTTAAAACCCATAATTTAGTTTTCTATTCAGGCTTTTTTCCCCCTCCTGTGCAACAAAAACAAATGAAAAATTTAAAGAAAGACCCGCCTTTGGGGAAAATAACATCGGGGGCTTTGCGTTGGTCAGGGTCCATGCTGTTCGCAAAGTTTCTTAAAATTTAAAAAAGGGTTTAAAAGCGAACGCATGATCCTGACAAACTGCGCAAAGCTGGTCTGGTCAAAGTTGTTTGGGAAAGCCCCTATTTTTGGTTTTTTCATGGCCGGCTAAATAAAATATGTTTTAAAAAAGGTAAAAGGGAATTTATTAAAGTTTGGCGTGTAATGTTTAAACAGTAAAAGGCGGAACTTAAATTCTTAACATTTGAATTTAAATTCCCTTTTTACGCTTGCAAAAAAAAAAAAGGATTAATTTAAAAAGGGTCCCCCCCCCCAAATTTTAGGGCTGCCTACGTGGTCTGATTCACTGAGATATCTCAAGAGGGGGACTGTAAATTGAGCCCCCCCTACCGAACATGTCCTTTTTGTGAGAACACTTGGATTTGTGTCGGAAATTTGGGGTTTATACGGTCGTTCCCCAAAACAATGTTAAGGGAAAATACCCCCAAATGTTGAAAGGGCGTAAAAAACTTGATTCAGAAAAATTTTCAACTTTTTTTAAAATTTTTTCTGTGTACTACAAACTAAATCTGCCTTTAATTGTACATTAATACAATTTAAACGAAATTCCTTTCGGATAGAACGGGGCGGAAAGTTTGTATTTTAATATCCCTGCTTACCCAATGCAGTGAAAATTTATTTTTAAAAAGGGGTTTCCTAAAATGCCATCATTTTAGTTTTACATTTTAAAATGTATACACTATATGACCATTTTTTTCGGAAAATGGTTTCTTCTAGTAAGTCTTTGTTTTAAATTTAAAAAAGCCATTTTTTCAACATTTTTTTAGCAATAACGGCGGGCTGTTCCTAACCCCTTTTCCTGGTTCTGCACTGTAAAACCTATTTCCGCAAGTAAAATCCAACTTCCCCACAGAATCAAAGGTGGAGGAAAAGAATCAACACAGTTCCCCTTTTCAAAAAGTACGGAACATCCCCCCGCCGAGGATCGAACTAGCGACCCCGAGATCCGGGGCCAAAGCTTTACCTTTGATAAGGGGGGGCTTATAAAGTCTTTTTTTGCATTTTTTGCAACCATTGTCAAATAAATTACCAAAATACTAATGACGATTTTTTTTTTTTGCTTTTTCTCGGTTTTATTATCACTCCCGCACTCCCTTCTTAAAAAAATTAAATTTTTTAGCCTTCTGAACTGTCCGTATTTTTCCACTTTTTTTAGAAGGGATGGGTTTAAAAAGGTGCAGAAATGGGTTTGAAATGAACATCAAGAAATTTAAATTTAAAAGAACCCTTTTTTTGAAAATATTTTGGAAAACTGATGTTAGAAATGTGTAAATTTTTTGATTTGATTGAAATATTTAAAATTAGCTAAACTGCTTGTTTATAGTTTCGGGAATTTTGAAAGCTTTAAAAAAAACAATGTAACTTTCATAAGATTAATTTTTTTTAACCCTCTATAAGTTCAAAAGGTTTTAACCAAAAAGTTCGGGAAATTTTTTCATTTTGGCATAGTATTAACAACTAATGAATTTTCCCCATACAAAAATTTGGGAAAAATCCCCGGGCCCTTTTTTTGCAAATGGATCAAATCATTTTCTTCCTGAATTTTCTTAACAACCAAATGTTGTTTTAACCCCCTTCGAAATTCGATAGAAAATACCTTTCATGTTTAAAATCACTAAAAATTACCCTTTTTTTCGTTTGGAATTAAAATTTGAGCCAACCAAAAACTTGTGTACGAGTTTTTTAAATATTTTTTTTTCTACCATTAACGGACGAAAAAGCGCAAAACGGGCTTTTGCGCGTCATGGAAAATCATCGATTTTATTGCCTAAAAAGTTATGATTCAATTGGAAATTTCTTCAAGTTTTTTTTGGGATATAAACAATCACAAAACTTAAATTTTACAAAAACCATTCCCCCCTTAAAATTTAAAATAAATGGCAAACGATTTTCGGGAAAGACACGCCTTGGGTTTTTCAAAAGTTTTTCAAAATAAAAATTTCTTTTGAATTGTTTTGTAAAAATCTATAAAGATTTTTTTGTTGCGGATGAGGAGGTTTTTTAATGGAGTCGAGAACGGTGGCAATAGTAACAAGAAGGGGATATTAGTAATTTAGAAACTACAGGGTGGGAAAGTAGAGGGGAAAGAGAGGATCAGTAAGTGTTTAGAAATCTAAGAAACAATTAGAGGGTAAGCTTTGTAGGGTTGTAAAAAAAACTTGGTTTGTTGTAAAGGGGGGGTTGGGGGGAAAAAGGGGTTGGGGTTATGAAGGGATCTGAGAAAACATCTTCGTGACTTTAAATAATTTAAAAAATAACGCAACAAATTTCCGGAAATGGCGGAAGAGATGGGGGTTTTGGGGGTGGGCGGGCGGCAGGGGTTGGGGACTTAAAAATAAAAAAAATTTGAAAATTATAAGTTAATGTCGGGCAGGGGAGGGGGGGGCATGGATTGGAAAGGTTGTTTAAGAAATTTGGTAAGGGCTAAAAGTAAGGGGGGAAGGGATAGCGGCATAATAAATATGTGATAAAGAAGAGAAATTAAAGCATGCCTAAACTTTAAGCAAGCAATTGAAAATTCTGACCCCAGTACTTTGATCTTTTAGATTTGGTTCATTAAACGGGAAAGTTTTAGACTATCCTTGTTTTTCTATAATTGAAAAGAAAAAAAATTGAAGGGCCAAAACCCAAAATTATAAAAAAATCTGTATCACTTAGTGATATAGACCCCTTTAGCATGGAGTCTTTTATCTTTAAATTTTGTAAAAAAACGTTATCCATCTTCCGCCATCCTTAATCTTTTTTCCTTTCTAAACATTTTTTATCTTTGTATTACATGTACTTTTTGTGTTCTTATTTTTTGCTTTCCCAAAATTTTATTAATCAAATAAATCTGAGTAATTCCCTTTTTATATAACTATCGTAAAACCCTTGTCTTTGCTTTTTAACACATCGGTCACCCAACTTCTTATATTTCGCATCTTTTCATATATTTTGTGCAACGGGTTTGGTTCATGTTGTTATTTTTTCTTCTGGCTTATGGAGTCCAACAAATGCATTTTAAAAGGTTGCACTAATGGTGGGGGGGGGAGGGGTTGCACAAACCAGACCTTTTATGAAAGGGTCAAACAAAAAAAAGTCTGCTATTTCTTTGTGCTTCCAAAAAATCAATTTACAGACTTTTTTCATGTTTTTTTGTGAAAAAATTCGAAATATATAAAAATACATTTTAACATTGTCAGCTGAATTCAATGGTAGTAACAAATTTTAAAGCATCAATGAACTGTTTCGTTATTTTCAGCCATTCGGGCGAAACCTTTAAATTTCAAATTTGAAAAATTGTAAGATCCAAACGTCTGAATTTTCTACTATTTTTTTTTTTGCAAGGCGAGCGACAAGCATCGTTTCTACATGTGGTCTTTTGTTAAATGGAATTCAACAGATTTCAACCTTTGTTAAAATTTTTAGACTAAAAAAGTAGTCTTTAAATTTTTCAGAATTAATGTTTGTGTAGACATGACAACAAGAAGTCAATTTTTTTGTTCAAAAAAAAATTATTCGTTCACACTTTAAAGTCGTTATGGATTTATTCTTTTTCAGTCCCGAACAAAATGAAAAAAATTTTCAAAATATAAGCTCAAAGAAGAAAAAAATCTGGGAACGAATTTTTTTTGGGTATTAAAAGAAAACACCTGGGGCCCTTTTCAAAAAGCACTTAAAATTTAAAAAATTTTTTTAAACTTAAGTATTTTTTGTAAAAAATTTTATTTTACTAAAGTAATTTGTAAATTTAAAAACAACTTAAAAAGTAATTCTCGGGTTTTATTGTGGACAAAACATTAAAAATAAAAAGACATAATTTCAGACGAACAAAATGACAAATTTTGTTTTAAAGTGCTTTTATTGAAAAAAAACACAATGTAGACGAAGCCTTTTTTTTTCCTGAAAGTCTTTTCTTCGGGATCTTAATTCAAGCTGTTTTTGAATAGGAAATTTAATTTTTTACTTGACCTAACTGAAATCACCAAAACTTTATAAAAATTTTAACTAAGAAATTTTAAAATTAGATGTTTAGAATCGGCCCCAGGGCTAAGTTTCCTAGACTATATTCATTTATATATTTAAACTTTATTCCAAAAATTTCAATAAGTTTTATGTTTCTTTTTTTACACATGGGAAAATTTAAGGATCTCTTTTTTAGCTGTAAATTTTTTGAACTACGTGACATTAAGTGACATATTTTTTAACGTTCAATAATAACCATCATTGCTTCATGGGATGGGGTCCTCTTGACGAAACGGGTTGGTAAAAAAACTAACGCTTTCAATTAGGGGTATTGGATCGCCTTAAAGTGTTTACAACTGAGTATGTAAAACCATTTTTAAATCTTTTATTGTGCCCCCCCCCCAAATGGGGGGCCTATGATTTGCTCTTGTCCCCCCTCCCTCCCTTTCCGTCCGACCCCCCGCCTCCGTCCTCCCTTCCCCAAAATGTTTTCCGTCTGCTCTAAAAATTTTTTTGGGCCCAAGTCACAAAACTTTACAGGAAAGTGGTCGCATGTGAAAATTTTGCAACTGGGTTTCGCGTCCGGTTCATTCAGTTTGTAGGGTTATGTCCCCTCTTTGTAAAAATGGTCATTTTTGTGGTGTCGCGCCAGCTCCAAAATATTTGACCAAAGTCCCAAATTTACAGGAATGTGGTCCAGGGGTTGTGCCCGGTGTTTTGGTCCGGTTCATTCGTATTTTAGGAGTTATGACCCCTGACTTATTTTGTTTTTTTTTGTTTTTTTTATTACACAAACCGACTTCTTTCCAGCTTTCTCAAAAAAAAAAAATGTTTTTTTGAAACATTATGTTAAAAAGTATTGACCTAGAATCTGAAAAAAATTTTAGGTTGTTTTTATAGCCGTGAAGTTTCTCTTTTGGGTTTTACTCAGCTAGGGCCCAAATTAGGGCTAACTAAGGAAATACACATAAGGTTTTAATTTGTGTTGGGGAAAACTTAAAAAAATTTAAATGATATAAAATTGTTTCAGTGGAGGGGGGGCATACCTAATTTGTTTTCGTTTTTATACTTAATGGGGGTTTTGTAAATATCTTAATATAAATTTTTTTTAGTCCCAAAAATTTGGGAAAGTTTGTTTTCCTTTAAATTAAAAGCAAAAATGAATTTTGTTTATTGATAACAAATTTTCAGTAAAAAAGTTTAGGCGTTGAACATATTGTTTTTTTGTAACCATCGTAAAATGCATTTGATAAGAGATGCTTTCGTTTTTAATCGGGAAAAGGAAAGATTCAAATATTATTTCCCACATGACCAAATTTTAATTTTTTTTTAAATTTCATGAATAAAAAGATTTATTGGGGGATACGATTTTTTTTTATGCAACATTAGGAAATTTTAAATGAAAATTTTTCATTTCAGTGTTAATCGATTTTGCCGTCGTTTCCCTTTTTAAGCTCCATTGACTGTTTTTTCTGGGTTTAATGTCTTAAAAAAAAACACAAAAATATATTTTATTCATAGGTTTAAATTTTTTTGTTTGTTTTTTGTGTTTCTTTTTGGGATTTTACATGTGTAATGTAATCTACCCGTAAACAATTTTCAAGGGTTTTAAGAATATTTGAAAAAATTGCGCAATTTAAGGTAATTTTTGGTCATTTTGCCACCCCTATTTATAATGCTTTTTTATTTATATTTCCCAAAAAACCTTTGATATCTAAAACTAGCAACCAAAATTACCCTAAAACGGTAATTTTGTTACAATGCCCGCGCCCGTACAGGGTCGGGGTTCAACCCCGGTCTTCCTTCAAGACGGAAAATAAATTAGTTACTTAATTATTTGCGTTTTCGCATTTAAGTTTTTTGGCCCCGGGAGGGATAATGCACCGCACTCATTTTTCCACGCAAATAACGGGGCCCCGGGGTTTTGACGAAAAACTTTTGAAAAGGGGGCTAAAAACCGCACACAAAAAAAAAAGACAAAAAAAGCCAAAAAAAACAAAAGTAATTAACCAGACAAAACCCAAAAAATTTTTTGCGAAAAAAGTTACTTTTTAAGGAATTCTTACGCTCAAACGAACGGGATTTTAAAAAAAATTTTTGTTGGGTTTTGTTTAAGTAGGGTTTCCGAGTTTAGTCTTTTGTCATCACGATGGACCAAAAACGCTTAAAATAAATTTAAAATATAAAACGTATCGAACCAATCATTTCTTATTACTGATTTCAGGCAAAGTGCCGTAATGGATCATGGTTACTTCGTCACTAACCCTTTTGAGGAAACCTCAATTATTGCATTATGTCATGGTTGTTTATTTGGGATTCCGCAACATACTTTAAGTGGGGCGTGCAATTAAAAAGGGAGGGGTCTGTCACTTGAACTTGTCATCAAAAAAAAAACAAGGTATCCTAGGGCAAAGGTTTTTGAATGTTTTTGTAATCGTGTTCAAATATCTTAATGCCAAAAAAAAGATGCAAAATATGATTGGTGCTATGGGAATATGATTTTTAAGCATTCTTGAAAGTTAAAAAGTATTTTTCAAAGGGGGATGTTACAAAAGGGGGAAGAAATTTTTACGCGGCAAAGGGGCTTTTTGGGAAGTGGGCAAAAAGGTGTAGTTTTGTTTCACGAGAGCGAGACCATCTTAAAGAAAACAAGATATGTAAACAATGAGTAAGAATGAATGTTTTCATGATCCAGGTCACGTTGATTAAACCACGAAAACGAAGTTCATTACAAACCTCAAACAGCTTATACATAAACAAACATATACGCATCTGAAAATGTACATTAGAAATAAAAGTTAATCATTTACAAATAAAAAATTATGAAAAACTGTGTCAATCAAAATGATTTTAATAAATCTTAGAAGTAAAAGCACAATACTCACATGCGAAAGACTTCTTGGTTTGTTTGTTCCAGGATGATACATGCAGTAGACTGGTTCCCTACTCTTTTGTCAATTGCCGGTGGTACTCCAGGTAACATATAGATGTAGATGTATAACTAAGTAATAGCAGTCTTTTGTTGTGAGAAACTATTGTTTACATTTTTTATATTTTTGTCCAGTTTACATTTGTTTGATGCATATGACATTACAAACACTTTTTATCTTACAAACCTCTTTCTACATCAACACTAACAAAACCAAAGGTCGTGTCAATAAAAGGTTCTTTCTCGACGTATGTTTGGATATATTAGAAGAATCTGAGATTTTCAGATACACACATGAACGCCTCCATTTAAGAAAAAATTCCCAGTATATTTAAACCTCTGTTGTACGTAATATATTTTGAATTTTGTTGTTTCTACTTCAACTAAAAAGGCATAAAGACAGTGATTGTATCAATTTAAAGATCCTACTCTGGATGGTGTCAACCAATGGCAGGCTATCAGTGCAGGGGCAAGATCTTTACGAAGCGAGTTTGTGTATAATATTGACGAAGTTGACAATAGATCGGCAATAAGGTAGGTATCCGTCACAAGTAAAATAATGTTTACTTCATGTTATTTTATAAATATAATAATTGATGAATAACTTGTCAAAATAGATACATATAAGATATGGATGTTAATCTTAAAAAAAAGTTCTAAGTGACTAAGCTTGCGCAAAAATATACATCAGTGAAGTTCAGGCGATCCATCTATAGATTAATATTACCTGTTACACAAACTAAACTGTTTAGCTTTTATTTTTAAATATTATATACCCTTTTCAAATGCGCTTATTTGATTCGTCGGAAGGAGTGCACGCGCGGGTCCGCAAAAAGCGATATTAACCCGCAAAAGTGATAATGACGCTTGTGATTTTCACGAACGAGTAGGTCAGAAACTATAAATGCGAAAAGCAGGAATTCTGTCAGAGTTTTAAGTTTTGTTGCTAATTTGATTATGACCTATAAAGTTAATATTCCGGTCGATATCACTTTTTTATATGTATGAAATATGGGCCAGTCAAATGAGTGCATTTGAGAAGGGCATATAATATAACAATTATAGACTTATGTTTCGGTCAATATGTGTTGTTACGGACCTGTAAAAATGATATTGACCTCGGACGTACTGTATAATATTATCTACCTTGCGCTACTAAATATTTTATGAATGCATTGACGTTGTATAGTGATAAATACCCACCCGAGGTATGAGATGTCGTTTTTATCGTGAAACAGTTAACAATTAGACAAAAAGCTTACACCACTGTCATTAACAAAACTTTCAAATGATGAGTCTTTATTAATTACAAGGTTTTCTAATTATGTTGCGAGTGTAAAATAGTTCTTTTTAATCTTTTAGTAAGACAGCTGATGTGCTGAATAGAATTTAAATTTCTTTGATGCATATATAGTGCCTGAACTGAATATGATAAATCCATTCAAATTTGAATAACTGAACCAAAACGTAAAATTTTTACCATGCTTTTAGTCAAAATGTTACTTGCATTGGATTTCTGGCCATTTTTTTTTCGATGTACCAACAATATTTCAGTTGCTTTTAGTATTGAAGCATGTGTGGTCGAAACATTCCAAAAAATGTAGTGTAGTGACTTTCCAGCTTTTTTAGGAGGAGGATCTTTTATATCTTCCGGATATTAAAAGCGACCAGCAGTTTTCAAATTTTCTGCTCTTATCTTATAATTGACAAATAAATAAAAAGTATAAACATTGCAAAATAAATCATTATAGGTCATCAATATTAAAATTCATAATCTAATTATATGATGATATATATAATATTGTTACTATATGTGCATTTGTTTGTTTGTTTGATATTCTTCAGGCAAATAAAGGAAATCTTTAGAAATTCTTTTGCTTAACTAGCATGTCACGTAATATACTTAAATAGTTATAAGTACAATATGCCAGTACATTTAATTTCGTATTGGTATCGTGTATTATTAGAGTTAAGCCGGTCGCAAATGTGGCAAAGACTTTTGCAATAAATGCATGTAAGCGCACCTGTAAATATCTTCTGACTAAGTAATCATTTTTATTTCAGGAATACACGGTCTTATAGTACTTGCTAGTAATCAAAATGTTCTTATTCTTAAGAGATTAATCAAACACACATTTGTTTTTTGTCTTCAATGTATGTTTTCGATTTTTTTACGTATATTTTGTGAGAAAATTTCCGTCATCTCCATGATCATTCTTTTACCTCTTTCCTTGAATTTTCATTAAATAATTACAATATTATAAATGATATCCATTTCAAAGGTGGAAACAGGACATTTTAAATTTTCAAAATATTCAAAATTTCTTCAAAAGTTTTGAATTCATTGTCAAAAAGCGATATCAATTTCCAATTTTAAACTCCAGAATTGCTTCCAATTTTCATTTAGGTTTTATTTAGTGTTGTTATAAAACTTTCAGGATATCCAAGTTATCATTACAGCAACCCACACATAACCTGTAATTTGATGATATAATCAGAATCATGATTCAACAATCTTTACAGGGTTGGCAAATACAAGCTGATTCAAGGACAACGTGACCATTGGTATTACGGAAAAGATCCACAACCAGAATTTCGGTTGTTTGACCTGAACAGTGAGTCTTCTTTTTATAGCAAGTAAATCGTTCGATTTGTTTGATAACAGGAATATGGTTAAAATTATGTACATAGAGACATAAAAGATCAATTTTATCTGCGACAGAGTTGATAGCAGGTACATACATTGAAGATATAGGGTCATCATTAAAATAATTGGAGGGCTTGGAGGAAAACAATGGCTATCAAAATATAGGCAAAGAAGGTTGATAGCCGCTTTTTGCCTTACGTCTTCGATATTACTGTACAATTGACCCTATCGAAGACTATGAGGAGTGTGCCGGTTAATTTTTGTTGATTATCTCATTGCTAAACAAATAAAAAAGTGCTAAAACTGTGCGACATTGTAGTGAAGATCTTTGACAGTAAACCTACGCTATTCTGGAATCGTGGTATATAACCCTAGGTCCAATTTAATGGGGAAAAACTCAAAATGAAAGAGCAAAAATGCCTACGTTAATATTATGTTATGGGAAACTCTGGCAAAAATAACTGATTGAAACTTGTGACCACTTGACGCATTTGTGGAGTTTTTAAAACGTCATATTTAGAAAAGGATCTTATTTATTTACATTTTCCGTGTGGCAATTGGTCTGCTGATGCGTCAAGTGTGGTGTGCTGTGTGTTGTATGCTTGGCACCTTCCGCTTTCAGCCTCCACCGCTGGCTAGCCTTTTGGTGAAAAAGGAGCCGAGTGCGTAAGTCTTCCCTGCCAGTACATAGCCTCTCTGCAGACAAGCCCTTTTGCAGTGCGTCTGAGTTGGCGCCACACGGTAACTGAGTACCTTGCGGCCTCAGGTAGAACTGCAGGGGACTCGGAGGAGATCTGCCCCCAGACATGTTTCATGCAAGGCCCAACGGTGTGTGGATACGCCCTGATGCCTATGAACAGACACCCAGCTATGGGACAAATAGCTCCTGTGTTCACAGGATAGGGTTTTAACTCGGAACTAAGGGTGAGGTAACCCCGAAAGAAACCGAGAGAGGTGAAGACAGAGGTGCTGGGCCATCGGCACTCTCTTAGCAAACCACAGCACCATGCAATATCGCTATGCGCGAACGAAAAGAAGAGAAGATTTACATTTTCCTAATGAAATTATAAAAAGATTATTTGGACGCATAAAGTGCAACCAATAAGCAAAAGAATAGCAGACTGGATCTTACTGGGACTGCCCATGAGAGGTTATGAAATTTGCAACTCCTTGTATGGTTTCTTCTTATTAAAAATTAGTTGTTTAGCGTTGTTTGGTGTTACTGCTAATTTTTATGCCCGAATCTCTATTCAAACTGACAGAAAAGAAAGTCATATTTCTTGCTTCCCAGTCCATCTGTCTTCTTTCTTTTACATTTGATCACAGCACACTCAAAAAAAAAATTGTAACCAGACATGTTAAAATCGAAAATATTTATTTATCTAGAGCATGCACGTTTCATTTGTATTGATCATTTATATTTTTTTTTTGTATTTTAATACATGCTGCAAAACGATCACTTTCAGGTTAAGATCATTTTACTTGTAATAGTTATCGCTTATTGTATTAAAATTGTAAATTAGTTTTTATAAATCGCATGCTTATCGTATCATACAGGGTGAAAAGAAAGTTCATTCCAGTTAAGCAAACAGCTGTATTATTTTACTGAGATAGTTTTACTGTTGGATAAGTTGAGATGAATGCACCACATTCGGTGAAAATTGCCTCTCATAATTTTATGACAAAATGTTGTTACATAATGTTTTACAAGTCCTGGTTGCGAATCTGTCCTACGCTCAAGCCAATTTTGCAAAAGTGAATTTTTATTACCTAACATATGTTATAATTTATACATGTGTATGTACTTCATGCTTGACTATTATTGTCGTGATTTTGTGAAAGCTGCGCTATATGCACTATATTTGTTTAATCGTTTTCAGAAGACCCTTTTGAACATGAAGACATCGCCGAACAAGAAACGCATATCGTAAAGAAATTAAAAGAACGGCTTGAGTTTTATCGCAAGACACTGGTTCCCGCCAATATAGGACATCATCGTAAACTCGCTGATCCCAAACTCTTTGACCTTGACAATCTAAGTCCTGGCTGGTGTTAAAATACATTTATCACAAATTGAGCACAAGAAACTAAAGCCACCAAGTCGACAAGTGTTGGACACTAACCGAGTCAACTGTCACTAGTTATTTCAAATTTTGTGCACTTTCAAATAAAAATAATAGTGTATCGTTTACATGTCAAGCCTATTAAATTTGTTACTATTGCACGTAAAAAGGATTCACCTGGCGTGAATAACTATTATTAACACTTTTGGAGTAAATTTGGAACTGGTCTACATTTTGTATGTACGATATAATCTGTCCAGGGCGACCGTCGAATCGACTGATTGAAAGTTACTACTATAGACAGGTGAGTTCTTAAGACAGACAGACAGTTGACCACTACATCAAGCTTTTCGATATACCATATCTACATTGGTATTAAACTTAATTATGCTTTTTATGTACGTACGGTTTGGAAGTCCATTTTGTAATAATAATTCAACATGCTTTTCAATAGAAATGCTAAACACTGATGGTTCTACCACTTCTGTTCTTAAATAACATTCTAAATACATGGCTAATTCAATAAATTCTATCCTTAATCGTTGTCCATTGAAATCATTGTACATAAAAGCACAGAACTTTCATGTACTTGATAACGAATATTTACTCACCAAACCTATGAAATATCAATTAAATGCAGTTACAATTGACCAAGTTATCCGTTGTTGAACTACACGTGCTCATACACAGTGGCTTCGTTTCAAGCCTGTAATGAACTGCGAAGAAAAATAGAAATCAGGGCTTGCATTAAAGCTCGAATCTCTTTGCTTTTATTTCCAAAAGAGATATATTCTGAATTGTGCCGAATCCATGTCATAACGTTTTGAACAGTGTTTTGTTGGGTTGAATTTCAAGGGAGTCATAATAGTCTTCAAGACAGTAACCGTCCAGTGAGATCTGTTGTAGCAGCAACAAAGAAGAAAATTGCTTGATCTCATCAATAATTTAGCCATACAAAGGCTATTGACAGAATCACCCTTTTCACCCTATTCAACGGAAACCCGATTCAGTTACCATTCTTACGTTAAGTCCATCAGGCTGAAAAGAATAAAATTTTGTAAGTCCGTTTAATGTTTTAATTTCTCTTCTTGAAGTTAAAAGATTATTGAGAATGCCAAGAGTGGTAAAGTTGCAGGTTTTGATGGAATATAAATAATTAGGCAACCATCAAGCACATATTGAAATCATCAAGCACAGATTCAAGATACTCTTTATCTTATGATCTTTCCGTGTCGATTCACCGTAAAATCCAACACTCATTCACTCACTTTATCTTATACAGGCATCCCACTTGCCATAGTTACACGTGTTTGTATAAAATGAACATGATCTTTCTTCTTCATTGAAGTCTCTTGGAAATTGAATTGATTGTGATTCAGTATGTATTTTGACGTATGCTTATGACATTGATTATTATGACATTGTACCTAGCGCAGAAAATGACTGATGTAACATCAGGCATGAAAATTAAAAAAAGTAAAAGTCAAGTTATATATTGTTGCATGAAAGTACATTTACATGTACGAGGGGTGTTTAATAAATAAAGCAAGTTCCTCATGTGAACTGGTAATAAAAAACAAGGAAAAATATCCTAAAGAAAATGCCACGTTCAAAAAACGCAGTCTCCCCAAAAGGAGACTCATAGCACGCAGATGTACACACTGCTAATACAAACACGTGCGCACAAACGCACACATACACACAAACGCGCGCGCACACATACAAAACAAACACTCTAGGACAAAACAAACAAATAAAGAACACAGTGGGGCACCGCCTTGGAACGGTCAGTGGCAAAAACACCACTGGGGAGCTTAAATCGGTTTATGGTGAGCACCCAACCTCACTCTTACCCCCACCATGTAATTTTATGTTTGTATAACCAGTTCAAATACGCTACAATATTTCTCCGCCAATTTTCAAGTATTCAGTGTTAGAGGTACAGACTTTGCCTTTAATAGATTTAAGGTGAAACAGAGTTCCAAGCTGAACTGCAGTATTGTCCGTCTCGTATAAGCGGGAATATGCTTCTAACGTTCTGTTAGTTTTAAAGTGAATTTCGAACAATGGGTACCCGGAGGATTGCTCTCAATTCTTCATGTATCATCAAACATAAAAAATAAACGAAATTGCTATATAATTCAGAGTAGGAATTACTAAGTTGATATGTCAAAATTATATTTTCTTTGGATAAATAGTAAGTAAATGTAAATCCCCGTGGCAACGTCATATGAGGTCATCCGGCCTAATTTTTTCCCTTTTGCTATTGCGCTAAAACATTTCTTGCAACTTACCAATTTTTCAAGCTACAGTTTCTTAAATTGGGTGAATATTGATGTAAAGTGTACGCGTTTCCCCAATGACGTCAAATAATAAATGTGAGATCATTAAAATGTTTGGCAAGCATATTGTGTTTTTCATCGCTCGAAAATCAATTTTGAATGGAAACATGAGATAACATTTTGTGTTTTGAATCGAAAATAAAAAAAGAGACAAATGCTATGCTGCAAAAGGTTTTAGGGACAATGACCTGAAGAAAGTGGAACGGGACATTTAAAAATGGTCAGGAGATTATTGCTGACATCTTGTTGTACAGACATGAAAAATAACGTTCAGTCACGTTTTATAATTAGAGCTCCTTGATACGACATCACAGTTCAGTGTCCAATGTCTTCAATACGACAGGGATATCATATGAACAGTATCTGTTTATTCGTAGGAAGGTGTAAAAATGTATAAAATGGCGATAAACATTTAACCAATGGTAATCACGGGTTTTATTGCGTGCGATATCACACCGCAATAATGAGGTTGAGCCGCTTTTGAGGTAGTGACATTGCCAAGGAAACGACAAATAAATATTGCGCATGTTCTGAAATCTGTAATTTAGATATTCACATTTAGTATATTCATATCCGTCATATTGTCAAATTTTACCAAAATGGGACCAGACATACAGAAATGAGAGCGCCTTTTTGGGTATTTATTGAACACCCCTCTTAGACTACTTTTGAATGAATATCTTGGTCATGATGTCCCTGTTGATGCAGTAACAAACTCAGTCAGTAGGGCTCTTATTAACTGCTCAATGTTAGTTAGCTGACATTTTCCCGTATGATGTGCATAACAAAGATATTTGACAGTCTAGTCTAATCTATAAGTAGTTTTCGGGCCAGTATATAGGGTATAAAAATGTTTATGCACCGAGCACATCCAGAATAGAGTTATGAGACTTTTCCTTGGTGTAGGCAGTACACTCCTAATTCAGTCTTAGCAGGGGAAACGGATTGGAAACCGACCTGTGTTTGACAGGTGAATTGTACCAGGTTTAAAATTTCAGACTATCAACAATGTGTTTCGGTTGAATACACGTATGCTACTGTTGGAAAAATCTAAAGCAAGTTCCTCATGTAGAATTGGTATTGTTTTATTTGAATAACATCAGCTGTTTCAGTTGTGTGACCATGGCTTTCTTGCAATACGAATAACGTGCTTTTTTTTGCCATTTTTCATTGTATCTTCAAAAAAGAGTAGTCTTGCCAGACGTGAAAATCTAGAAACCTTAGTAAAGAGTCCACGTGTTTGGTGAATCTTATATAGAAAACAGCAGAGACCCATTTACTACATTTCTTTCATGGATCCCTTTCATAATGGCAGACCTTCAAAGGGCAAACACTTATATATCAAATTTATACATACATTTTTTCCAACAACCAATTGTCGACCATCTTTTTAAAAGATATTTCTTGTTTCACTTTAATAATACTAATCTTATATTCTTTGGTAGCATTTTTGCCGAATTTTGTATCATGATAAGTTTTAATTCTTGAAATCATATCACTTACGTTAAAAGCACATTACGTGGAATATTTCATATTTATTCATACTCTCAAACGCTTATTTTCTGTCACAGAACGCATTTCCATTACAATAAAAGAAACTTAGAGCTTTTAAATGAGTATAAGTTATATGCTCTACACTTAAAGGAGTTCATCACAATATTTTGTGCGCAGCTGAATCGCGTAGCAAGCTATAACCACTGTAAAGTTCAAGATTCGCCGCCGAAAGTGCATAATTGTCGGATTTGCAGCGCACTCGCGCAAAAATATCGTATGTACTGACGATATAGGTCATGCATCCATATTTTATCTTTAAAAGTGATGGTGTTTTATTGGAGGAGCAGTCGTAGGAAGTGCTCGAATTGAATACATTGTGGACAGCCAATCTGAAAGTAAACTATTTCTTCCAGTAATGATGAAGTCGACTCCAAGTCAAATAAAATTCCAGGAAATCTTAACATAGATCTATCTCCTTCAAGTTCAAATGTGACTTCCTAAAAATGTTGTTATACTTTTTGTTCCTCATTTCACGCAGTAAGACCAGAGTTATGGCCCTTGACAGTCAAATTGTACATAAAGGGTCTAAACATTTGTGTCGCATGTACCTCAAAAGTATATGCGCCAAGAGTCATGAAACCATACAAGAACTAAATTCAGCATGCGAAGTTGTGCACCAGTGCTTTTATTTGAGGTTTCACTCAGTAAAAACAGATTAATGTCTCTTGACGTGGTCAAATATATAGTTTTACGTAAATTGCATGTGAAAGCTTGTGTAGCACGTATCTCAAAGAGTGTCTGACCTAGAAGCATGCAACCTTTAAGGTGTATTATTCTGCGTGTGAATAAGAAAACTGGTTAAGAAACTGATAATAACATTTTGCAATTTCTTTTGTAACAAAAAAAATGTTCATAATTTTTATGTGGGTGGGGTAATGAAAAAATACTTTTGTGACCGGAGTGAATATTTTTCAATTTTTCTTGAAAACAAGCACGGGTTGATATTGTTTTTTTGGTTTAGATTTTTTTTGTCTTAGTATTAGCTTACATGATATAAAATTTGGTAAAATTCTGTCCGCTAGATTTTTCATATCATTAAGAAATACTTCGTGTTTTTCTCAGTTTCAGATACTTTTGACATCTGTCAAGAGTAATTTTTCTGAGTTAATATATCTATATGTTGACATTTTATGAATAGTTATAGTGGTTTCATTAATTGTAATGCATAAACAGTAATATCAGAGTGAAATTTTAAGTAAATAGTTGTTTGCAGTAGTTTTATTATGACATGTATATATTGTTTCTTCAGACAAAAATACCGAGTTGGTGTTCTTAAAAAACTTTGAATATTGAAAAAAAAAGCACGGGTACCTATCATTTTTATTTTTTACTTTAACTTGTCATACATCACTCTATAAATATGCAAAGTTACAAAAAATTCTGTCCGCTAGAAATAATTATGAAAAACATCTTTAATATATTTCTCTCTCCTCCCCATCTATCAAACAAATTTGTCCTTGCAGCCATGATGCCATATATTATACATCTGATAGAAAAAGTGCAATAATGGACAACAACGTCCATGCCAGCCCGAATTGATATTCCGTCTCAACAGTTAATATCGCTAGTGTCGCTTAATGACAGGTGTCCTAGATACTGCTGGTTGTATGGCCAACGAGAGGTTGTTTTAACGTTTTGTTTAAGTTAAATATAATGCTTTAATATTTCCTTGTGGTTAATAATTATTTGATGTCATTTTTTGGAGGTTCTATCAATGTCTGTATGAGTTTTAGGAGCAATTCCTGTATGTTTTAAAATTTAAAATGAACTTAATTTTCATCCTTTTTAAAGGTCAGATATTAAACGGGACGCATATGTAATTGCAAAAAATCAAATGTCAGCAAATGCAACAACAAGCGCCAAAGTAGGCAACCCGGGGTAGAAATATATAACAGAATGCTTCCAATGCCTATGCGTTCTGTGCATTTCTTAGTTTGTGCTCTATATTGTTTATTTGTTGTGTTGATAGAACAATTCGTTCTGTGCATTTATTAGTTTATTATCTACATGGATGATTTTTTTCCTGAGATCAGTGTCTCAAATTTACTGATTGGTTTGTTGCAGTCCGTTTTGTAATAAAGTTGCAAATTGTAATAATTATAACAAAACGGGTTGGAGTGATTATTACAATTTGAAATTGACATCACAACCCGTTTTGTAATAAAGTTGCAAAATGTAATAAATTTCTCAGAGTGTGTGTAAACGTATTTGTATTATAGCTCTAGGGTTCACTATGTGAATAAAATTGAATGAGGTGAGGATGTCAAGGGGCGTACTATTAGCATGTAATTTTACTCATTAATTGTAACTAAGAAGGTTATTGGTGAGTATAACATCAAGGAAGTTTCAACAAAATGGTTATTACAAAGTGAAAATAAAAAAGAATCCCGTTTTGTAATAAAGTTGCAAAATGTAATAAATTTCTGAGTTAGTTGAAAAGCATTTGTGTCATAGTTCTAAGGTTCACTATGTAAATAAAAGTGAAGAATGAGAAGATGTAATGTGTTATACTTATGACAATTTGACATTAACTTTTTACATAAAAGTAAAAAAAAAAATACAAGCACTTAAAATATCAATGTGGATTCTCATATTGTAATAATTATTACAAAACGGGTAAGAAAGCTTATTACAATGTGAAATGGACATCGCAACCCGTTTCGTAATAAAGTTGCAAAATGTAATAAATTTCTGAGTTAGTTGAAACGCATTGGTTTCAGTAGTAAAGTAATTGTTTGTGCGAAGACAGTATAACCCCACTTGACCTATGACTCTTGGTCAGGACTGGTCAATGCCGGACAATTTAAAATCCACAGGTTTTAAACCAACTAAAAGTTTTAAACACATGTAATATAATGAGTTTACAGAATAAAATATATTGTTTGAAAGAAAGAAAATTTACTGATAATATAAATCCCCACTATGTTACAGCAAAAAACGGGAAAAGAATGATAATGGCTACCTGTTCGTCTTGTGGAAAAATGAAATCAAAATTTGTTAAAAGTACTATCACAGCAGGCAATTTAGATATTCATAAAGCAATGTTACCTTTATTACCTAAGAAAGGTGTAACACTCCCAGGATATAATTATTGTCGACCAGGAAATCCTTTAGATAACGGACCTCCTGTCAACGAACTGGATGCAGTATGTATAGACCATGACTGTTGCTATGACAGCGGTGTAAAAAAGGGTACATGTGACAAAAAAAATGCTTTTCAACTTAAATAAAACTAAATCAAAAACATTTGGAGAAAAGATTGCAAAACATTTAGTTGTAAAACCTATAATTAAAACGAAATACAAACTTGGGCTTGGACAGGAACAACAGTTCCCTATGGGTTTAACACCCAGACAAAAGTCAAAAAACGGGAAAAGGGGGTAGAGTATACCCCCGGAATAACTGTACCAAGCTACCGCTGGAGCGATGAATTAGCAGAAGAATTACACAAACCAATTAAAAGAAAATTTAGGAAACGAAGAGCGATAGTTAATGACATTGATGATACTTGGTCAGCTGATTTAGCTGACATGCAAGCTTTTTCAAAATACAATAAAGGAGTAAAGTACTTGTTAACCGTTATTGATATATTTAGTAAATATGCTTGGGTTATTCCATTAAAGAATAAAACTGGAGAATCTGTTACTGAAGCATTTGAAAAAATAATTTCTGAAGATAGAATTCAGGGACGAAAGTCCTCGAAGACTGCAAGGATTCCAACAAATTTATGGGTAGATGAAGGAAAAGAATTTTATAATAAAAAGTTTGAATCATTTTTGAATAAAATAAAATTAACATGTACCATACATTTAATGAAGGAAAGGCTGTAGTCATTGAAAGATTTAATAGAAGTTTAAAAAGAATAATGTGGAAATATTTTACAGCAAATAATACTTATACTTATTTAGATAATTTGCAGGATATGGTTGATAAATATAACAAAACAAAACATTCTAGTATAAAAATGACACCAACCAAAGCTAGTAAAAACTTAAATAAAGGTACTTTTTACTTTAATTTATAGGGTCGTTTAAAAAACCCAAAGATAAAGCAAAATTTAAAATTGGTGTTTCGTTTTTCGTTTAAGCAAACTTAAAACTTTTGAAAAAGGATATACACCAAACTGGAAGAAAAATTTTTTATATTTTAGGGAATGATAATAAAAACCCCCGAAATCACTTTTAAGTTTTAATGGGTTTTTTTAGAATAGAAAAAGTTTTAGACGAATAAAAAAAAAACAACTTTAGTAAATGAAGGTTAAAATGAAAAATTTAATTTGGGGTTTCCCGGGTTAGGAATTGAAAAAAAATTTAAAATTGAAAAATTTTTTTTAAAAATTATTAAATGAGTATAAAAATCAATTTCTAAAAATAGGGAAATAGAAAAAATCAATTATTATTAACTGCTGCTCTTACAAAAAAGTTATAAATTTTGTGGGAGATAAGTAGGGGGTTAAATTACAGCGGATCTTGGTTCCAGCTGCTTTAGAAATGTTTCAGCTTTTTCCTTTTTTGTAGCGTTGCTGGGTGCCCCAAAAATAATTACCAATTTACTAATAGACAAAAACTTGACGACAAAAATTTTATTTTAAAAAAAATATCACAAAAAAAACAACTTATAACAAAAGCACGGACGCGCTTTAGCTGTTCATGACCCGAATGACCCTAAAAAGTAAAGAAGAAGAAGAGAAAAAAGTTTTTCAGGATTTTTTAACATATATTAAAACAAAAGAAAAAAATTTTTTCAACCCCTTAAATGCACAAGGGAATTTAAATTAACGGATATAAAATAAAAAAGAAAAGAGTTGTTTTAACTTTAATTTTAAATTTAAAAGATTTTTTCTAAAAGTATTTTATATAAATAAAAAATTATATATTTAAAGGAAATATTGCTCAAAAAAAGTACGTTTTAGATATTAAAAAGAATATTCCAAATTTTTAATTTAAAATTTCCCAAAACCCAATTCACGAATGGAAAAATGTTATGGACCTGTTAAAATTCATTAATTTTTTTTGAACTTGCTGCTCAAAACCCTTTCCCAAATATTTTTTTCCTTTCACTAACAACTTTAAACATCATAAAAAAAACGTTTCTTCTGAAAAACGTTTTGATGGTGTTCGTCCTTGAACTTTATTTAACAACAGTAACGTTTTTCAAAAAACATCACGACAAGGGTGTTATAAATGACCCCGAGTGGGCATATAAATCTTTTTTAAACTGATCATATTAAAAAAACCATAGGGAAAAACCCAATTGATGGTTTTTAAAAAAAACCCCCCCCCCAAAAATTTTTTTTTAAAAAAGATTTAAAAAAAGAACAGAACAAGAAAAAGATTGGTTTGATTATTTAGAAAAACAAAATTTATAAGAAGGTTAAACAGAATATTTCAGAAGGTAAAAATTTTTTAACATTGATAACAATTTAAAAAAAAGACTTTAATCTTATTCAAAAGATATAGATAATATAAAAAATTTTTCTCAAATCAATAAAATTTCTTTGGTGCTTTTTAAAGATTTTTCTTGTTATTAATATAGATGGTTAATAAAAGGTAGAAAATGATTATGCCAAAATTACTAGCACTTTGGGAGAAATAATGAATCCAACAAAAATCATAAAAAAAAAGTTTTTAAAAAAGAAATGTTATTAAATAAAAACTTAATCAAATTTAGCGTGAATAAAAAAATACTTTATTGATAAATTACAAAATTTTAAGACCTTATTTTTTAAAAAATAATTTTTTGAAGGGGACTTTGTTGTCTTTTAAACTGAAAAGAAATGCTAAAAGATTATGTGTTTGCCAGACCAAATCAATTCGAACAACCCAAAAAAAGTTATTGCCCCCAATTGGATATAATAAGAAAAAATATATAAACCCTTTACCACATCCAAGACCTTAATTTTAAATTCGGGGTTTAAAAATGTGCTGCAAGGAAAAAACAAATTAAAAGTGGAAAAAAAAAACCAGCGAAAAAGATTAAAAATTTTAAAATATTTTTTTTCATCTTAAACTTTATTTGTTTTATTATTTTTTAAACCCTTTTTTTCCTTATTTTTTTTTTTCAAAAATTTAAATATTAGAGGAAAATTGAAGATTAAAAAAACAATATTATAAAAATTTTTAAAATTAAAAATTTACTATGACAAGATCCAAGAATCAAATATTAACTCAACGACTCTTATAAAATACTTAAATCTAAACTTAAAATTTTAAAAGGTATAAAAAAAAACTTTGTTTAAAAAAAAATTTTTTGCAAAAATGATAAAAACGATACAAATTAATCACTTATTTTAAATAAAAGGCTTTAGAAAAAATTTAAAAAACAAAAATAAAAAACACTTTAATCAAGCCTTTGATGAAATAATAAATAGAATTGGAAATTTGGATTTCTGAAGAATGGTGAAAATAAGTCATTTGATGCTCATTTAAAAATAGATTAGTATATCCTTTGGGGCTTTCAATTATTTAGTTTACAAAACCTTTTCAAAATTCTGAAGGTTAATAAATTAAAGAAAATGATAATGATGTTTTAATGGCCATTTGCTTAAAAATTTCCCTGAAACAAAACTTCGAAAAATTTCAAATTAAAAAAAACATAAAAAACGATCTTGATTATACGGATAATTTCCTTTAATTAATCAAATACCTAAATTGAATTTTTAAAATGATTATATCATTTAATATATTTTTATGAAAACCTACGGAATTTATCCATTTACTTCAAAATATCAATACGAAAAACACTGTACTTTTGCTAATTACTAATGTAAAAACTGATATGACTGAAAAAGGGTTAAAGCCACGTATCCAACATTTTTTTTTGGGGAAAAAAGACTTTAATAGATTAAGAAAAAAAAAAACAAAAAATAAAAACAAAAACTTTTTTTTGTAGATCTTCCGAAAACATTTTACCCAAAAGAATAAAAAACAAATTTTAAAAAAAATTGTTTAGCTTTTAATGGACCCAAGGCGTAAAAACCCAAAAAGGGGGAATAAATACAATTTAAAAAAATATAAAGGGTTTTTACAGTCCTTTGAAATTATGCTGATTTGAATCAATAACAAAAAATTTTTAAAACTGTTTTTCCATCAATGATTTTCTTTTACTGCCCCAAATCAAAACAGAAAATTGTGGTTACGGCTTAAAGTTGTTTGTTTTTTTATGATAACAGTTATAAAAAAACCAACCCCGATTTTAGGGGTCCTAATGCGTTTTATTATTTTTTTGAAAAAATGTTGGGAAGAGGAATATTGTAAAAAAATATTTTAAAAGAACTTTTTTAAAAAAACAAAGAACTAAGAAGTCTAAAAAAAGAGAAAGTGAATTTTAAAAAACAAAATTTGTCATATCTTGTGAAAAAAAAAAAATAATAAAGGGGTGGGAAGTGCCAGTACCGTCATTGTCATAAAAGGAAAAAATCAGAAAGTGCTCACTCAGAATGTAAATTAATTTTTAGATAACACACAAAAAATTCCCTGTTTTTTTTCATAATTTAAGAGTTATGAGGGCCATTTTATTACAACAAATAAAAAAATTAAAAAGAAATTAATGTTTTCCAACAATAGGGAAAGATATAGGGCTTTTATGTTTTCCCGTTTGGGTTTTTATTGATTCTTTCCAATTTATGTCTCTCATTGGAAAACCTAGTAAAAAATTATTCCAGAATTTAAAACACATCAACTGAATTTTGATAAAAATTTTAAATTTTTAAAAAACAAAAGGTTTTATCCTAATTACAGGATTCTTTAAAAAAAATTCAAGAAAAAAATTACCTTTCTAAAAGTTTTTTTATTCTTTTTAAAATAAACACACAATCTGACAACAATAGAAGAAGAAAAGCTTTTTTTGGAAAAAATTTTAAAAATTTAAAAAAAGGGAAATATCATGATCTATTTTTAAAAAAACTGACGTATTACTTTAGCTGATTATTCAAAATTTTTGGAAAAATTTTATGTTTAGAGTACTAAATTAGATCCTTGTCTTTAAAAATTTTTGTAGCCCGGTTTTAGCTTGGGATCAATTTTAAAAAATGACGGTTTAAAATTTAGATTTAAAAAACTGATATTGATATGTATCTTTTTATTGAAAAGGATGAGGGGAGGAATAAGTTATATTTCGAACGATACAGAAAAGCAAAAAAAAAAATAATGAAATATGATCCTAAATTGACAGCAAAACATTTGTACCTCGACGCTAATATTTTTCGGTTGGGCCAGTGTAAACCTTTTACCCTCGGGAAATTTTTTAATTTATATCAAAAAACAATTCAAAAATTTAATTGCAAATAAAAAAACTAATTTTATAGTTGAAGCGATTTTGAATAAAAAAGAATTACATAAAACCCACAACGTTACCTTTTGGCCCCTGAAAAATCAAAATACAACAAATGGTTTTCCCAATTATAGTAAAATATTAAAAAAAAATTTGAAATAGGAAAAGAAATTTTAAAAAATTATTTCCCAAACTTTAATGAAAAAACAAAATTTGTAGTTCATTTTAAAAAATCTTGAACATATACAAAATTTGGGTTAAAAGAAACAAAAATACTAAAATATTAACTTTTGATTCATCTCCTTGGTTAAAAAATATATTGTTTTTAATCTCAAAAAAAACTAAAGCAAAAATTCTTTGAAAGGCCCTTTTTTTAAATTTAAATAAAACCTGTTTCGGAAAACATGGGTTTACCCAAGAGGGTTTTTAAAAATTAAACTCATGAGAAAAATTTTTAAATACATAGCCAAACCTTCATTTGTTAGTTCAAGTGTTTAACAAAAATTTGTTGGATCATAAATAAAAAGTTTGTTATTAAAAAGCCCTTTTATTTTGTAAGGGGCATTCTAGATTTATCAAAATTTTTTTTGTTTTTGTTTTTTTTGGGGTTTTAACCCCGTTTTTAAAACATTTTTTCATCATGTAAGGGGCGGCATTAACCTAACCATTTTCCCTGGATTCTGTACCAGTACAAACCTGTTTCCCCCGCAAGAAACTGCCAACCCCCCACAGAAAAAGGGTGGGGGGACTAAGTTTTTCAGACACAATGTCGTTTTAATGCACGGAGAACATACCCCCCCCCCCGGGGATCAAAACCCCCCCCCGCATCCGTGACCGACGCCACCTAGAAAAAGGGGGCGGGCTAAAAATTTTAATGTATGATTTCATTATAATTATATTAGGGAAAAGTGGGGGAAAATTGTAATTATTTTCACTGACCCCGATTCATTATGTTATGAAAAAAAAAACCCAAAATTTCCTATGGTTTTTTATAAGGAAAAAGATTTTTTTGAAAATAGTATTAGAAAAAACAAAAAATTTTTTTTTGAAAATAATAAAAAAGAAATTGGGAAAATTTAAAGATAAAGCGCCGGCTTTCCCCATTGTTAAATTTGCGGTTTAAGGAAAAATGTTTTAATTTTTAGAAAATGAATTTTAATTTTAAAAAAATGTAAAGGAATTAAAAAACTTGTTTTTTTAGAAAACAATAGTTAAAAAAATTACAAAGTTTACTTTGTTTATTAAACCCCAAACTAACAACCTTTAAAGTTTTCGTTTGTAAGCAAAAACTTTCCATTATTTAAATAAAACATTTTTATCTTTATGACTAAAAATATTTCTTGATAAGGTATTAAAAATTGTTTATTTTAAAATAACTCTTAAATTTAAATTTTAAATTAACTTTTTTAAAAAATTTTAAAATTTATGAACCAAAATTTTTAAAATTGAATATTCATACGTTTAAAAAATTAATAAAAATAACACATTTTTTTAAATTTATTAAAAATTAATAGAAATAGATTCTTTTTCTGTTTTTTTTTTATTTTAATTTGAAGAATTACATTTCTTTATTTTTTTGTGTAATTTGGGTTTCTCCTTTTATCTAATTTAATTGCATCAACAAAATTAATTAAAATGCAAAAATTTTAAATTTTTAAATTTTACCTTTTTTAAAACTAAACCAGGACTCTTTACAGTTTTCCATTGAAATAACCCACAAAAACGTATCTTAGATAAAGTTAAAAAACAATGAGGTTTTCTTATTAATTTCCCTTTTCTATTTGTTTTTCTATTTGTTTTTTATTTTATTTACTTTTTCGTTTAATTATTAATACCCATTATTTAATTATTCCCATTAAATAAAAAAAATAGTTTTAACCTTTTTTTATTAAAATAATTTTTAAATTATTTGTTCTTTTAATTTTTGATTGTTTACCTTGTTTTTTTATACAAAAAATATCAAGGGTATTTTTAATCTTGTAACATTTTTTTAAAAAATAAACAATAAAAATCCAAGTGTACTTTTTTGTCTTGATATTGAACTTTGGGTTATTTTACTTGGTATTAATTAATTATTTTAAAAATAAAAGTAAAATTTTAAATTTAAGTAACAAACCCAATAGTTCCCCCCAAACGATCATCTAAATTGTTTTTCCACTCTGCCCTTTTATTTTTTAATTTTAGTAAATTTTTTCTACAAAATCCCCCCAAAATTTTTTTAAATTTTTTAATTGTTTAATCATTTTTAAATTTCAAAGTTGAAAGGGGTTTGTTTAAAAATTTTTTTTTTTTACTTGGGAATTCGTTTTACGGTTTTCTTGTGGTAAATCTTATCCCTGGCCTTTCCCCTTTTCCCACTTAACAAAGAGAAAATAAAAGGTATTCCTAACTAGCGCCAAACCCAAAAAAAAACCGCCGTCTTTTTTTTTTTTGGGTTTTAAATTTTAATCACTCCAATCCTCTATTGCTTTCTTTGATTAGGTGTAAGATTGGTGATACAATTACTCTTATCATTACTATAAAATCATACCATTTCCAAGTTTTTTACAAACCCCAAAACGGGCCCCCAAAAAAGCGGTCCCGGGGGGCAAATTTTTTGGAACTTTTTCGCTCCCTTTGGGAAGAATTTTTTTTTCCTAACAAACCACCAAAGCTCCAAAAAACCCGCCATTTGACCTTGATGGACTTTTGGTTTTTTTGAATTTTAATTTTAATCCCTTTTTTTTGCAACACTTTTTTAATTTTTTAAATTTGTGTTTTTGTTAAAAGTAAAGGGAATTTTCCCATGTAATTTTTTCATGTTTTAAATTTAAAAAAAGATGGGGAATTTTTTTTTAAAACTTGTGAAAATTTTTTTTTGTCCATTGTTGGTTTTTTTATTAAATTTTAAAATTTGATGTCTTTATTATAATTTTATTTTTTTTATTTAAAAAATCCCAAAGTTCATTTCCATGTATTATTTCAATTTTCTTCTACTAAAATTGCAAAAACACGAATTTTACTCCCGGGTGGATTTTTTAATTTGCTGTTAATGTAATATCTTAGATCTTCTGTATTTACTTCCTTTTTATTCTTTTTAATATATAAGAAAAAAAATTTGATCGTTTAAAAAGACTTCCATAGTCTTTTATTTTTGTTTTAATAATAATTATTCTCATCGTATATTTTGTTTTACTTGTGTATTCTTTTTTCTGGAAAAAAAACACCATTCCCAATTTTCAAGACGACAAGCCAAAGTGAAATTTTCATTTGCTCTTTAAATTTTAAAATGTTCTAAAAAATTGGATTTTTCTTTAAATTTACTTTTTCAGGCGTTGTAATAAACAAAAAATTTTTGGGTTTTGTTACACAGCTGTTTTTCCCCTAAAGTTATTTTCGTTTTTTTGTGTATCTTTTGATTGCGTCACCTTTCCCGCAGGTATACCATCTTGTTTTGTAAATCTTCAGAAAAAAAATTAAGCCCAAATTCTTTAAAAACCCCAAAACGGGGAAAACCCATAGAATTAATTTTGTTTAAATTATCTCCCCAGCATCACAGCATTACTCAAAAAATTAAATTTCATCATCATCTGTCAGCTGTAGTGTTATTTAAATTTGACTTGGAGGGTTTTAAAATTGTTTCTAAACCCGAAAAAAAATAAAATTTTTTAATGGAATTTCGCATTTACCTCTTTACCACCCCGATTGATAACTTCCTAGAACAAAAACCCTATTTTTTCCACTTTACCATTCCTGCTCTCACAGTATCAGTAGTATCTAAATAAATATTTTCGTTTGTTTTCCCGTTGTTTTTTTTCATAAACTTCGACAATTCAACCCCCTTTTTTACTTTTTTAAATTTTTAAATATAACAATTTTTCCATTTTTTTAAACCACTAACTGATCTTAAGAACAGCATTATTAATTTTTGGGGAATTTGGCTCCACAGCATATTTATTACCGTAGCAAGTATTTACTTTAAAAATTACTTCAAATAAGCATTAAACCCCAAACAAAATTGAGTTTATATTAATTTAAAGTGATATCCTTCTTTTGTTGCTTAAAAATTTTTTCCCAAACGAATTTGGCGTTCTAATTGAATAGGGGTTAAACATTCTTTCCAGATGTTTTGTTCTAAAATGTATTTAAATTTTTAATTTTATTTTTTATAAATTTAAACTGTTAATACGTTTTCTGTCCCCCGATCCTGACAAAATTTTATTTATTCTCATATGAAAACCCCCCTCCTTTTTATTTTTTACTGTTATCTCTTTGTAAATTTTTTTTGGCAAATTTAAAAAACCAACGCCCAACAGGTTTCTTTTTTTTAAAATTTTTTAACAATTTTTTTGCCTAAATTTCCAACTTTTGTTTTCCAACCTTTTTTTTTTCCCTTTCAAGTGCGCTTTTTGCTGTTCCCCCCAAACTTTTTTTTCCAGCTGTGCTAATTGAAAATGGGCGAAATTTAAAGGGAATTTCGTTAAAGTGTCAAAGATCCTTTCCTTTATGATTTTTCTTCATCTGACACCATAAATAATATTTTTTTATTTTTTTCAAAAAAAGTTTTTTTTTACATTTTATAAAATAAAAATTTTAAAAATTTTAAAATTTTTAAAATTTTAAAACTTTTTTTTTAATTAATTTTTTTTAAAAATTTTTTTAAAAATTTTTCAACCTATTAAAATTAAAAATTCTACCAGATAACTGTAAATAAATTTTTAATTGAATTTTTAATTATTTATTTATTTTAAATATCCAATCTTTGGTTTTTTTTTAAAAGGAAAGCCTGTTAAAATCTGCATATTAAAGCAAAATAATATCACTGAAATTACCACAAAGTAATTAATAAGTCACAATGAATGTAAAATTTTTTCCAGATTTGTTAATTTGGCTTGTATTTCCCAAAATTCAGTTTTGTTTACAAATTTTTTCTCAAAACAAGCAATGTAAAAAATTAATTTTCTAAATCCAAAAAAAAATTATCTTTAATTGAAATCAAAACTAAAACTACTTAAAAACAAATTTCCCAAAATTTTGGAGGAATGGCTGATTTATCAAATTTAAATCACCCTTACTTTTTAAAAGTTTCCCAATAAATTATTAAAATCTTGTAATGAAGAACCATTTTTAAATATGTATCTTTCCAATCCTTCCTTATAATCGAATTCTTTATTGTCATATTTTCCCAAAAAATGCCAAGAATAGGTCAAGTTTAATACTATCCAAACCAACAACATAAGTTTTTTTTTTTATCTAAAATTTAAAAACACAAATGTTTAAAAAACACTCGGGTTTTTTTTTGTTTTACTTTTAAATGTTTTTAGAACTTAAAAAAATTTTTGTTCCCTTTATATATAATTAAAATCTAAATCAAAAAAATATTTTTATATAACATTTCAGTTCTTTTGGTAAGATGAATTCATTTTTAAAAAAGTTTTTCAAATTTTGCTAATACCTTCATTTTTTAGTTTTCATTTTATTCCGCATTAATTTAACCCCAAATTTAACTCCAAATCATTAACCAATTCTTTGGGGGTTACATGGCAAACTAAACCTTGTCCCCCTAATTTCTTTTTAAAATTTTTTAGATCTTTTTTGATAGGGAAACCTCTTTTTTGTTAATTTTTTGAAAATTTTTTTTTAAATGAAATTTAATGTTTTTTTTATTGTTTTTATCTTTTATTAATCAAACAAACAAATCATTTTCTACTTTATATTAATTACTTCTTTTCCATTCTTTGATCCCTTACAAAAATTTGTTTTACCATAAAAATTTTTTTAAGTTAATAAATTTAATTTCCATATTTCCATTTGGTGAAACTTTTTAAGGTTATGATATCTTTTCCTTTTCCCCCTTACTTTTTTTTTTGTTTTAAAAAATCAATATTAGTCTCTAATTTTTTTTTTATTTTTCCACTTTGCTATAAATTGCTTCCCTTTTTCTTCAGATCGAAAATTTGTTTTGTTTATCTTTCAGTTTTTGCACCAATTCTTACCCCAATTTTTTTTTTTTTCTTTTATACCTTTTCTTTGTATCCTCTTCTTCCCCCATCTTTTTTCTCAGATTTTCAGATTCAGTGTGAAAAAAAAACACTTCTTTGGGTTAATTTGTTTTTTTTCAAAATCTAAATCTATCTTTATTAAAATTAACGTAATTTTTTTTTGGGCTTGCTCACAAATGTTCTTTTTGATTTTTCAGTTGTATCTTTTGTTGTATCCAGTTGTTTCAGTTATTCCCATTTTTTTTTTCCCTAATCTTTTAAACTCTTAAGTTCATCTTTAGGAACCCATCCAACAGGTTATCTCCCCCTCTATCGTGAAGTCGTTTTAAGCTTTCTTTTCTATTTTTTTTTCATAAACTGCCAATATTTTTTCAAAATTTTTTTCCCCCGTTCAAGGGGTCCGGTTTTGGGGTACGGGGTTTTTTGGAATGCTGTGGTAAAACCTTTATATGTTTGTATGTCTTTCATTTCATCCCTAATCTAATTTTTGTTTTATTTCCAGGTAATGCTTTTAACGACTTGATAATTTTCTTTTTGATTTCTTTCCTTCGTAAATTTGGCTTTTAATTTCAGTATACTGTCCCATTTTTACTTTCTTAATTTTTTCTCTCATTATTTCTTCTTAAAATCTCATCTTTTTCCCGACTAAGTTTTTTTTTTATTCTTATTCATTTAAATTTTATTTCATTTTATAATAACGAAATAATGTAAATAATGTAAAAAATTTAAAAATGTAATTTAAAAGTAAGATTTGTAAATAATGTATTATTATTAAAAGGAAATTCCCAAATTTTGTACAAAAGTGATAAATCTTAACTTTAAACATTTTGCAATATCCCTTTATGCCAGATTCATTTTTAGAATGTTTAAAAGTGGACTTTTGGACTGGAAAACAAATACTTAAAGTAACTTTTGAAAACCTTTTATTTTAATGGGTTTACTTTTATCTAGAAAACCCAAACAAACTAAAAATCAAGATTTAAATTTAACCAAATTGTCAAAATTTCAAAAAAATTAAAGTAACCAATGAAATACTTGAATATTTGGCCGATTCCCAACCCAAATTTTAAATTGTGAAATCTTGAACAAAAACAAAAAATATAATATTTGGATTTTGTATTTAAAATAAAAAGGTCAAAATGAAATAACAAAAAACTTTTTTCAAGGACGTCACAAAAAAGTTGTGTTATTTTTTTAATCATCTTCCATAAAACACCAAAAAAAAATCCGTTACTGTTCACATTTATTTTATTTGAAAATCCAGGTAAAAAGAAAAAGATTATTTGTAAAGAACAAAAAATTTAAACCCCAAATCTTTTGCTAACAAGAAATCAAAAAAATGATTCTTTATTTGACAACCAAGGGAAATTTTTTTAGAAAAAACTTTACTGGTAATATATAATAAATTTATAATGGGAGTTTTTTAAAAATATAGAACAAAAAGTGAACCTGAAGAAAGTAAAATTAAATTTCATATTTATTTAAGTTTATGCTACAAAAAAAAAAATTTAAAAACTTAAAAAGGGAAAAGGGAAACGTATCTAAAAAAAAATAAAGGAATTGATAAACAATGAACAACATTTAAAGGGGGGTTTAACCTTATAAACCTAGGGGATCCGATAAACCAACGATGCGTTTCAAACGGTTTTTTGTATAAAAAATTCAAAATGTAATAGATGACTATAATCTGAAGATATTAAAAATATAAAACAAATAGAAACACAAGTAAAAATATTAAAATTAAAAAAAGATTTTTAAAAAGAATAAAAAAGTAAAAATTTCACTCCAAGAAAAATTGAAAAAAAAATGGAAATTTAGATAAAACATTAAAAGAACTTAGAGAGAAAAATACACAACAAAGACAATAAAGAAGATTTTTAAACAAAACATTGCTATGTTTTTGGTCAAAAAAAAGAACTAAAAGGGCAGTAAATTAAAAATGAAAAATAAAGACAAAATTATTGAAGTGAGAAAAAGTTTCAAAAAAGTATCATTAGAAATCAAAAAAGAATAAATAAATAAAAAAGAAAGGAAAAAGGGGTAAAATTTACCGATACTTTTCAAAAAAAATTGAGAAATAAATCTGAACTGGAAAAAAGGGGCTTACAAAGAGGTGATGACAAAAACACACATTAATAACCTTAAAAAAGAGCTCAATTCTAAATAGAACTTTAAAAAAAAAACTTTGAATTTGGATTAGTCTGTACAAACCGTCATAAATTTAAAAAAAAAGACTTAAGTAATATTACAAAAAAATCCCAAAAAGATATTAATGAAATTTAAACAAAATTGAAAAAAAAAAAAAATGACGGACTTTGTAGTTTTAAAAATCGTTAAAAAGGGGGAAACCATACTGCTTTGGGTAAAGCATTAACAAAAAATTTAAAGATCAGCTAGAAAATTTTAACAAACAACTTCGGACTTTATTAGTACTGTGACATCCCACAAATTTAAAAAACGCGGGAATTAAATACATTTCGAATGTTGAAAAAGATATCACAAAAATAATAAAAATTAAAAAAAAAATAAATGATTTGGGCTCTGTAGTTGAAAAATCAACTAAACAAAAGAATCAATTTCTGCTAATACTCAAGAAAATTTTTATAATACCCAAAAAATTACAAAAATAAAAAATGCTTTTCTAAAAAAAGAAACCAATTAGCTAAAAAAAAGGGGGTTTTTTGACGTTTATCTGTTTTAAAGTTGTCACAAACAAAACACTTGATGTTTTAGCTAATAATTCTTAAACTTAATTAGAAAAAGAAAAATAGAGAAAATTGGAAAAGAAATAAGGCATAAGGCGTGAAGTGTTTTTTTTTTGAATTTAACACGGTTTAATGAAGGAAATCCATTGTAGTGCATATTCATACATAAATTAAAAAAAAATTTTTATCCCACGGTGTCTGGATATATTTATTTTAGATATAATTTAAAGTGGGGGGGCTATTTGTGCATTTAATTTGGTATCGGAATATCGTAGATTAACAGATTTTATAAACACAAAACCAAATAAAAACTAGCTTACCCGATGTGATTTAAAAAGTGTCCTCAGAAAAAAAGCCGGAATTTTATAATAGATATCAGTTTTTTATGGCGGGCCACCAGTCAAAATGCAAAAAATTTACATTTTTTTTTAGTGGTGGCAAAGGATTTTTCAGGTCATTTCCTGTGGGATTAAATTAACATCAAAAATCGATGATAGTGGGCCCAAAGCGGGCAGTTTAGTATGTTTCAGAAAAAGTTAAATTTATTTAACAGAAAGGGCAATGTTTGACATTTTCCCTTTTACATTCATCTCTATAGAAATACCCTTTGTTCTTTTTCGATAGTTATGTCAAATTCTAAAAATTTGGGGGAAAATTTAAAAATTTTAAAAAAAAAAACTTTTTGGGGGAATAATTAAATTTTAAAAAAAGCAAATTTTGGAGGAAAATAAAATTAAAAGAAAGCAAATTTGGATTACAAATTTAATTAAAAATTTTTCAAATTCTGTGTTTTTATTTAACTGGAATAAATTTAATATAATTTTTAAAATTAATCTTGTAAACTGTTTTAAATTGTTAAAAAAATGCAAAAACCGTGTTGTGTACATTTATTTTTTAACCCCCCCCCCCCAGCCAGTAAATTTATTACGTGCACACCCCCCGCCCGGGGTGAAAAAAATTTTTCTTTTCCCAAGAGACCTCATCTGTAGGCTACCCCAAAAACTGGTTTTTTTCCCAAAACATCAAACCCCGCCCATTTTGCAGCCAAACACCTTCACCCCCTTGTTCGTTGCCTCCCGAAAAACCCTTTGAAACAGAGACAAAAACAAGTAAGCAATTCTTTTTTTTCAAATTGACGGAAAAAAATTTTTTTGTGCAAACCAGTCAATGTCAACACGGCTGAACCCTTAACAGACAAGGCGCCCATAAAACAAACCAACTGCAAGTACCTTTAAAAGACAAGGAAACGCAGATCACTTCCGAACTAACGTAACACAAATCGACTCATGTATAAAGTTGAAAAGGTTTAATATGTGTTATTCTTTTTTTATATAATGTTATGGTTTTGAAATTATCATAATTTTTTTTTTCTTGTTAAATTTATTTAAATTTTTTTTTGATTTAAATAAAAAAACTCCCAAATAAATTTTTTCTTCCAAAATTAATAAAAAAATTTTTATAAATTTTGTTATCAAAGGGAGAATCTTGTTTTTTTTTTTTAAATTTTAATTATTTAAAAAGGAAAAATTTGTAAAAAAACCGACCTTTTTAATTTTTTTATTTAGCATTTGGTTTTTCCCCGGCTGTGTTTTTTTTTTTTAAAAATTTTTTGTTTCATGGATATTATTAATTTTTTATTGGTATTGTGTCATTTTGGGGTCATTTCGATGTCTTTACAGTTATTTTTCTATTGAAGATTACAAAACAGGAATAAAAAGTGATTTAAACAGAAAATAAATTTGGGGCTAAATTCAACCACATTATATTTTACTTCTGTTGTTTTTTTGGCCCAAAATTTTCTACATTTTTTTCTCCGGTGTAGTGTTTAAAATTTTAAGTGGAAAATATTTTTAAAAAAAGACATATTTTCTTCATTTTCAATCATCTTTTGTTTAAAAACGGGTTTTTCTGGGTTAAACCGGGGTTTTTTAAAATTTTCCGGGATTGACATCCCTACCAAGGGCTAGGGCAAATGGGGGTTTTTTTAAAGTCTTGCACCCAAACAATTCTTTAACTGGGGTTTATAGTTCTAAAGGTTTACTATTTAAAAAAGTGAAAAATGGAAGATGTAATATGTCTATTATGACAATTTGGCATTAAATATTTTCAAAAAGTGAAAAAAACAAATACTTACAAAATCAATGAGGATACTCAAATTTAATAATTTTTCAAAAGGTTTTCAGTTCTTAATACAATGTGAAATTTGGCTTAAAACCCCCTTTAGTAATAAAGTTTTAAAATGTAATAATTTCTGAGATAGTTGAAAAGCATTTGTGTCAAGTTTAAGGTTAACTATGTGAATAAAAGTGAAGGATTGAAAATGTATGTGTTATTTTTGACAAATTTTGGGATAAATATTTTCCTAAAGGGAAAAAACCCAAGTACTTACAAAACAAAGCGGATCTAAATTGTCATAATTATTACAAAAGGGGGTTTGAAACTTATTACAAGTAAATGGCATCGCAACCCCTTATGTAATAAAGTTGCAATGTAATATTTCTGAATATTTAAACGCATAAGTTTTTTTTCTAAAATTCCTAGTGAATAAAAAATGAAAGATGTGAAAATGAACATACCCTTTAGAAATTTGGCTTAACTATTCACAAAAATTAAAAAAATACTAGTCTAAAAATATCATGTGGGGAATCAAAATTTAATAATTATTTCAAAAAAAGGTTAGAAAGCTTATTACAATGTGAAAAAGACACACAAACCTTTTTTTAATAAAGATTTTAAATGTAATAAATTATTGAGTTCTTGAAAACCCTTTGTGTCATATTTAGGGGTTACTATGTGAAAAAAAAGTAAGGGTGTTAATGTAATGTGCATACTTTTGACAAAATGCTTAACTTTCCTAAAGGAAAAACAATCAAGTACTTACAAATCAAAACGGATACTCAAATTTTCTAACTATTTCAAAAAGGGGTTTAAAAGCTTTTACAATTGAAATGGAAAAATTTTGGGATTAACTATTTACATAAAAAAAACAAGAAGAACACCACAAAAAAAAAAACAAACAAGTACTAACAAATCAATGTGGATCTCAAAAAGTAATAATTTTACAACGGGTTTTAAACCCTTTTTAAATCTAAAAAAATTTTTTTTGGGAAAAATTTTGTTTAAAGTTTTTCCCGATTTTTTATTTTTGTTTTGGTTGTGATGGATTTTTTTTCAAGTATTTTTAAAAAGGTTGGTAATAATAAAAATTTTTTTTGTAGAATTTGATTATTATATGAAAGTAGAAGAATTTTATAGTGACTAAACACATACATCATATCTTTGCATTACCAATTTTGTAACTTTTTTTAAACGATAAGCGGGAGAACAATATCCAATTGGTTTTCCGTACAAAGGGGTGTTGTTGTACACGGGTGGGGGTGGGGTAAATCGATAACTAATCGCTTCGGTCATTATAATATTTATATCTGATGCATTTACAGGCAAACGGTTTACTAACGCCATTTTTACAATAATGTCTGCAGGCATGTTGCACTTGGTGTAAAAAAAATCAACTTTTGCCAATCAGTTTGGGATTTGGTGGACTTTTTCTCTTGCTATTCCTGCATCAGATGGTAATTTTTAAACCTTTAATGACATGCCGTTCTTGAGTTATGAAATTTAAAGCAACTGCTGGTATTGTGCGTTGCGGACACTACATACATTTATGTTATACTCATATAATCTGATCAAAAATAGACATGTTTAACATATACCATTATTTCTAAGCTAGTCCTTGCATTTGATAAAAGAAAAAAAAAACAATATTTCTGCCCTTCATGAACTTTTTTTTTAAAAAAACGATTTATTAATTAACAATTGAAGGGACTCCCAATTTTTGTGTTAAAAATACATTAATAGATAGTTTTCTGTAAAAAAAAGTCCGCAAGTATTATTAAATGTTATTTCTTACACTTAAACTTTGATACATACTTCATCAGAAAGAGCCATTTTATCTTAAAGTGAGTTTGAAATGCAATGCCATATAATAAAATACAAAAAGGTATAAAAATTTTTTGCGGACACTACATATTTGCATTATGAATTCAAAAGTAATTCCATGGTTTAATGTCACTGTCAATGAGATAATTAAATAACATTGTTCACTGAAAGTTAAATAGTAAGCTTTGTATGAAAAATTAGCCATGTTTATGATAAGTTTACCGATCAGTATGTTGGCAAAAATATTTTGTAAGGTAACAGGCCAAAAAATTGTGATATCTTCCAAACAGCAGTGTTTATCTTTGCTAATTTGAGCATGGACTTTAGAATATTTGTTTAAGAAGGATTTTTATAGAAAAAAAACTGTAACTCTAAAACAAATTTCAACTTGGCATTTAAAAAAACGTTGCGGACATACAATAATAATTAGTGTGTTTTCCTGCTAAGCCGGATATAAAAATCTAAACAAGAACGTTTTAAAAGATTTTTAAGTATTAATTACATGTTTAAACCCTCAATTGCTTTTTTTTTAAAATTAAATTGTTTGAATAGTGTAAATAGAATACAGCTAAGCTTGTGCTATTTGGTGTTAGCTTTAAAATGCCTGGAACGATCCCTTTTTGAGAATTACTTTACTAAATTTAATAATGGAAGTAAAAGATTACTTTACTGAAATAGAAATGTTGCCTAGCTTGTAGGTAATCAAATTTTTACATAATTACTTGAAATATGTCCTCTCCAAAGAGTTTCCAATGGAAATCAGAATTTATAAAGCCAAAGAAGTATAGAAATTCTGTGAAAACTTTAAATTCTCTGAATAAAACATTTAAATTCTCTCAATAACAACAAAAGTAAAGGTAACATATTTCATTATGACAATTCTATCAAAACCCTCTTTCAAAATAAACAAATTGGGGGAACATTCTCTGTCCGAACTGTTCATTATTCCCAAGCTGAAAATACATGGCTGTATAGCAAGAAAAAATCATTTCGGAACAGCTATTTTCAAAATTTGTAAAACTGGTTAACTTTTTTGCAACAAGAAATTAACAGTAACAAACAAAACAGAATAAAACTTGAAGTCAGTTTATAAATATCTGCATCTGTCAATAGTTTGAAACACTTCAGTTCGTTAGCTTTCAGTGACTACATTTTATCAGTACTAAAACACAAAATAATTTCTCCTTTTTGTGCTCTTGGAGGATAATGTTGGTTCGTTCAAAACTTTTTTAAAAAAAACATTTCTTAAATAAGATCTGGTTTCCCTTTCGAAAACCAGCTAGTTTTTATCAGGGGTTCTAGAGTTACTGCACCTGAAAGGGGCAAAATTTTCTATTTTAGCCCTTTAAGCCATAATTATAGTGGTTTCATTTATGTTTTGGGTTTGGGGATACAGACTTACACAGAATGTTTATCTTGATGATCCCTAGGCCCAAGTTAGAACTGGGTCATGTTGGGTCAAAAACTAAATCAAAAGGGTTGATCGAAGGAAAGCTTGTTAACACCCAAAAGGCCATATTTATGACCCTAACTTTATGAAACTTGGTCGGAATTTTTATCTTGATGATTCCTAGGCCAGGTTCGAAACTGGGTCATGTTGGGTCAAAAAATGGGTCACCATCAAATCAAAGGAGAGACCAATTTATGGATCTCTTCCTGAAACTTGGCCAGGATGTTTATCTGATGATTCCAAAGCCAAGTTTAAACAGGTGAGCGATATAGGATCATCATGACCCTTGTTATGGTGTGTAATTTTAAAAAAATGTTTTTAGTACCATATAAAAAGTCATGCATTCATTGTTTTTTTTATTTCCTGAGTCCTCCCTTTAATATGATAAAATATTCATTATATTTTTAGCTCAACCTGTCACGTACTGACAGGGTGAGCTACAAGTACAAAGTTTTAAAAGGGTTTTTTCTATGTTAGCCTATATTATATACATGTTAGGGTTGGATACGGTTCCGGTATCAGTACCCTACCGAATGATCACTTCGAAAAAATACCGGTATATACCATTTCATAAAGAACAGGTTCGATTTCGATATTTCATAAAAGTAATTAAACAAAAATTACCAAATCTGTGGTAAAAAGAATATAGGAAAACTAGAGATGCCTTTTAGAAAAAACGCATGTCTTCCACAACTGCTCCCATGAACAAAAGTTGTCCGTAAAACAGCCAAGCTCGACTATTCAAAATATTGTCCCAGAAGCAGGAAAAAAATTTTCCCAAAAAGGTTAAATATCAAGAGGTTTTTTAAGTTCAAAAGGGGACATTAATTGACCAAAACATATCAGAGTTATGGGACTGTTGCTATCAACAGTTTTATAACCCAAAGGCACATATGAAGTTTCAATTTGATATCTGCATTAGTTTGGAGATAGTAACTTTCATTATAAAAAATAAGTTTCAAATCTATAGCCTTTTAGTAATAGCGTATGTACTGAACGCAAAACTTTTAACCAGCATTTTCTAAGTCTAAAAGGGGGATAATTTGGCAAAAATGAAGGTCAGAGTTATGGGAAATTTCTGCTATCAATAGTTTTATAACCCGAAGACACATGTGAAGTTTTAAGTCAATATCTGCATAGTTTTGGAGATAGTAACTTTCATGTATAAAACTTCAACCAGAATTTTCTATGTCAAAAAGGGGGGGGGGCATAATTGCTCAAAATTACGTCAGAGTTATGGCACTGGGCCCTGTGAAGTTGGTAATTGAACTAGAGAAAAGAAAAATAAGTTTCAATCTAAATGCCTTTTAGTATTAAACTGTATATACTTGCACGCAAACTTTAACCAGAATATTCTATGTCCAAAAGGGGGGCATAATTTGGCCAAATGAAAGTCAGAGTTATGGAACTTGCTGCTATCAACTAGTTTTATAACCCGGAAGACATGTGAAGTTTCAAGTCAATATCTGCATTAGTTTCTTCAGTTATTTGTCATTTTTGTTGTAACGAGCTACTTATAACTTCTTTGAATATTCATAAAGTTTAGTTCCTTTTTTTTTGCAAATAACTTGCCTTATGCATTATGGTATAATCCAGTAAAGGCCAGTATTAAATATGTTACTCATGTCATTTTATTGAAAAAAAATTGTTAAAAAAAAAGAAAAGCAAGTAGATTTAGTATATTAGGTCTGTTGCGGACACTACAAAACGTTTCGGACACTACAAAATCTTTGCAAGTTAAAATGCTGTTCAAAATGTATCTTCAATTTTCAATACTAATAAAATAGTTTGAAACACTACTAATGGTTTCATCTTGGACCCTAAGTAATACAAACTATATACGTATTTAATATTCTTCTCGACAAAAGCTGCAAGGCTTTAGCACATTTTATGTTATAGCCCTGTTTCATTTTTATTTTTGTTGGCACTTTAGGTTTAATTATAAATGCCATTGTCTTACGAAACGTATGGACATTTTAAAAAACAGAAATTAAGCTAATAAAATTGGTTTCTTTAAAAAAAATAAGTGTTGCGGACACTACAAACGTTGCGGACACTACAGTCAGCAAATTAATATGGAAAAATTATTCGTTGGCATAGCAGCAAAAAATTTTGCACAAATAATGGGGCATCGCAACAAATTTGTAATCAGTTTAACTCGTTGTCATTTGGATCACTTTCATTTCCTGTACTACTGTGTTGTGGACACTACAAAAACTTCTGATTTAAGTACCCCTTAAAGTACAAGAAATGGTATTTTAGCAATGTCATTTTTTGTTGCAATTCCATACTTTATTTTCGAAAACAACATACTTAAGCAAATATTAATTATTTTTTAATAGTTTTTATTGCATTTTATAACTATTATTCACCATTTTAAATTAACACAGTTTTTTTTTAGAAAAAAGCTAACGGAGTATTGTTTTTCAGAAATTGCTGTATCTTTGACAGTTTTTATCCCATTGTTGAAATAAAAATACCCGAAAGTGATTTTTGTTGAATTTGTAAAAAAGGTTACAAACCTCTTCAGCATTTCATAGTCTTTCAAAATTTAACACAGTTTATCCAAATTTTCAGTGCAACAGCATAAAAGCTGAAAAAATGGCTAAAAATGCGACACATTCTGTGGAACTGCTGAAACTTATACAAATATAGATGTATTATATATCATTTTTCTTGTCCGCAGACACTCTAGCTTCATGGAAACAATAAAAATAAGTCATTTTAGCCTGATTTTTCTCTTGAATAGCAATATAACAGAGAGAAAATGTCTCTGCAGACATTATTGTAAAAATGGCGATACGATGTACTTGAATGGAGTTTAAATTAATATTAAAGTGAAATGCGGAACAAGTCGAATATGTATATAATACTTTATTTATTGTCAAAATAAAAGTAATATTTAGTAATATGAATATAGTATCTAACATACTTAAAATCGTTACATATTATACATCTAAAACAAACACTTACTTTCAGGACCATACATGTACAAACAATAAGTAATTGCTCAGCTTAGTCTGTTATTTTAAATCGATTTTCAACGGACCATTCTGACATTTTAACAAATTATAGTTGACGATATTTCCGATTGACTGGTATTTTTTCAGTTCTCTGTTTTACTCCATTTTACAGCTGTAAATCTTCAAATATGACCACAAACGTCTTTTTTTTTCAGCAGGGCGCAAAATGATGTACTTAACAGGTTAACCATAAAACCATAAAAATTAAAGTACCTATCACTTGTAGTAAGTGGGTTAACATGTTTTTATGACCCAGCTTGAAACAACACTGACCGGATATTTCTTAACCCCAGGCAATATTGTAATACACAATGAAATTTAAAGATTAATTAAATTATCTTATTTTTAGTGTAACTGTATGCAATCTTGGGGTTAAAATAAATTTAAGAAATAACGCAATGTTAAAACGATTACTAAAAAAAGGCACTGGCCTCCAGATCGTCCGACAAGAACAGAAAAAAAAATAATTGAGCCGTGCCATGAGAAAACCAACATAGTCTTAGTTTTCGACCAGCATGGATCGAGACCAACCTGCGCATCCGCGCAGTCTGCTCAGGATCCATGCTGTTCGCTAACAGTTTTTCTAATTCCAATAGGCTTTGAAAGCGAACAGCATGGATCCTGACCAAACTGCACGGATGCGCAGGCTAGTCTCGATCCATGCTAGTCCCAAAACCCAACTATGTTGGTTTTCTCATGGCACGGCATTATATTTTTTTAGATATATGGATATTAATGGGTATAATTATGCTACGTATACTGACAGACTATAATGTTGCGGAAAACACATGAGAATTAGATGTTTTAACTAATTTTACGATAAAAATGTATATTTAACGCGCATTAAACACTAAACCCTCCCTTGCGTTATAATTGGTAACGACAGTGGAAAACTTCTTTATTGCCGTTGCGGTCAGGGTTCGTTTCCCGGCGCGACCATCTTTTTTTTCTATATATGACATTTTTTAATAGTTTATAGAAACAAAATGATTCCTATTTTAAGTTTCATAATGTGACAACTTCAGCTTAAAAGGTATCCTTGATGAACTGATAATTGTGCTTTTTAATCGAACCTCCTTTCAATATTTTACTCCGTAGATGTTATTTGTAGAATTTTATCGTCAAGCATATCCTGAGCATTTAAGGAATATTGATTAAGGAATATTAAAACCTGTTTGCCTGGGGTCTATATATTTCGAAAAAAAAACTGTGAGAACAATAAACATCTCGCGGGAATGTCTATCTTTGCATGTCTACCGTTTTTCTGTTACTCTAGCCAGGCCTGTTCTCGTGCACGAATAGACATGCGCTCGTGCAAAACCAATCATTTTGAAAACAAAGTGGTCATTTATTAGGAATGAAATCGAGTATGTCTGTAAATTCGATCTTCAAACATTCAATCAAACTAGTACCATTCTTTCATTTTACCACAGATTAGACATGTATACACTGTTACATAATTATTATCGAATATTCGGCAACTCTAATATGAAATAATGTAAATTATATTGATACCTGATATTATCTATTATATTTTAGTTAGGTTAATCTATGAGATTTGGATAATTTTCAATCCAGATTTACAGATGCATTATGTTTATTTGAACATGATAAAGAGATGGGACGTTTATGATGAATATTTTACTTGTCTAATATTATTATACTGACCGCGAGATTGGAAATTCTGGAAACTCTTCAGATTGTTTAACCGAATATTAAAACGTTTAGAGGCAAATATATCGTTCAGAACTTGTTCAGTCACAAAGGTTAAAGAGATGTTTGAAATATTAAATTAAGAAAAAAAGCTTAACAACGCGACTGTTATGCATTCTCATCAGTCAGATGTTCGTCACAATCCCGGGGAACCACGGTAGACCTCTGGTATGCGAGAATGCTGTTATGTCACTCTGATATATTTTATCCAAACTGTACAAAAGATTTATTGTGCATTTTGAATAAGTTCTACCACGGAGGATTGCGTAATGGCGGACAGGTTAAGGAACACTAATTTAGCATAGTTTACGTTAAAGACACTGATTCTGGTATGCCTGGTATGTGGCCTATGGAGATGATAAGGTCTGCGTATTGGCGATAAGGGCCAATACACAAGTCGGGACCATTGGTAGACTTGCTTCTGTTTATCATAATAAGCTACTGTATAGCTACTGTGCAGTAAATAAATTGCAGGTGATATTTCTCACCTTTATAGCAAATCAGTTCTCATCTTTATAACGAGTTTAGAAAGCTTGATTGAATTAGGGCTAAATAAAAAAAGTGATAAAATACAACAGTGTTTTTATCATATTTTAATAAAGTAAGATTTTTAACAATTATATCTCATTATTGCTGTTTTTTTTTTTTTTTATTATCAAAAATATAAAAAATGCATTCAGGCACATAGCTTTCAGAAGAAATAAATTATTGTGTATTTTGAACAATGATATATCTTTTGCTGGATTTATTATACATAAAAGAAATTTAAAACATTATTGACAACACAAGAGGAATTAAGCATTTCAATATATAACATCCTTCTGTCTATATACCTTCTTTATCTATTAAAAATGCATCTGAACGCTTCTTTAATTTCTGATAGATCCAGCAATTATCTTTTTTTTTTCGTTTTTTTTTATTTGTTACTTTTGCTAAAAAGATCTAATCATTGAATAAACAAACTTGTAATTTCTCTTATAAGTTTTGAATAATTATTTTATAGTGAGAACTGCTTGCTATAAGAGTTATAATTTAATTGGCCAGGACATTACTCAACATGACTGAGCAATCAAAATTAGTATCTTATCAATTAAAGTAATTTTGTGTACATTCTGAAAAAAGACTTAAAATAACAGCATTTCAATTAATAAAATGCAAAACACAGGAAATAACCAATTTACCTGTAGGCAATAAAATTTATGATTCTCTGACAATGATTAGGCTACATGTCAAGTCTACAGGGTTTTATGGACCTTATCAGACTGGACCAGACAGGATCTTGTATATTGGGGATTAAAAAGTCGGGTATTTGAGGGGGGGGGGGGTCACTTATATAGGAGATTTTCTTTGCCTTTAACACTAGCGTTGGTTTAAATTATACCGTGGCTGTAGTTTTGACATTTTGGTAGGAATAAAATGGGGAAGTGTTATTTAGATCCCATTACCGCACTTTATGTGGCTTTGAAGTTTTGTGACAGGTAAAATCTCTCTTGAAAAAATGTCTCTCCCGTATTTATTTTATTACTGTATGTCAGTTTGAAGACAATCCATCAAAATGAGGTGAGGATTGACCGGACAACGTGTGACGGCACTATGAACACCATGCATTTTATATTAAATATAATTTGGGAGATAGATTTTAACGTAATATAACCATAAAATGCAAATAAAACACTACATAGATAACTTGTATTAAATATCAACAGGCACGTTTAATGATATCTAATTTCTTTTCGCGACGAAATGAGTATGGGCGTTCTGACACTTAATGATGTCGTCATCCCACATGTCATTTTATTCGTCATAATTTTCACATCATTTAATAGATATAATTATCAGTATCTATGAATTGCAAGAGTCCATTTTTTATAACTTTTAATGCGTGCATTTTTTTTTATTCCAGGTTGACACAAGAGTTGTTTACTGGAATCAGAAAACGGGACGACTATTATTTTCACGATAGAGGAATATACTTATGTGTGAAGTTTCTACTAGTTTGATCAACAGATGCAGACAGACAGCCGGATGAGCCATCGTTTCAGTGACATTCGTAACAACAGAAAAAGCTTATACTTATTGAGATCAGGAAACTGAATATTCCATGTGGTTCATCATTTGTAACTGCTTACATATCGTGTTCCAGTACAGAACCACCTGCGTCTTTTTAAAGTACATCTTCGGACATTAGGAGGGGTTGTACTGCTCTTTTTAGAAGACGGCAAATCGAAAAGCCTATAGCGATAATCAGCATTCATGGGAATAACGAAAACATGTACAGACAATAGTAAAAGAAGTGATACTCAAATGATTTGTTGAGTCAACCGCGCAGAATTTAATGTGCGAATTGCTAGTTTTTCAATTAGAAATGAACGTAATAATATTAAGAAATACTTGATGTTATTGATTACTCACATTTTAATTCTGCTTATTTCATTTGGACAAGAAATGAAAATGATTCATAACCGTTTGAAAAACTGATTTAAAAAGTATCTAAGTTGAATAAAATGTTAGTCTAATCTGACATGTCTCCAGTTAATAACAATATGATTTTTTTTCTCATACCCTGTCTTTGTCTTGCTTTTTTTCTAACATACCGTATTCTGCTGTAGGTATCCCCGACATTCATTTTGTCATCTTTCAGTGTGTGCCCATATACAAAATCAGTTCACATAAAAGAAAAATACGGGGTTTGTATACTACCATGCATATACGGGAAAAGTCTGGTAAATGTATCTTTTAGAAATACTGGTCCGTGAATTCCCCGAATACGAAAACCAAATTCAGTCTAAATGTGACACAAATATGGAATCTGTATACTCTGCATATCTTGCATAAAACGGGGAAAAACCTGGCCGTATATCAAAAACTACAGGTTCGTAAATCCCGTTATCAGATGCAAATACATTCGTATATGACACAAAAAGTACGGGATCCGTATATTGCGTATACCATGCATATACTGGACTAGTCCGTAGCCGTATAGTAAAAAATACAGTTTCGTATTTTCCCCGTATATGACACAAGTACGGGATCCGTATATTGCGTATATACCATGCTTATACGGGACTAGTCCGTAGCCCGTATATCAAAAAGTACAGTTTCGTATATGCCCCGTATATGACAAAAGACGGGATCCGTATACTTAGTATATCATGCGTATACGGAAAAATCCGAAGCCCGTTATTAGAAAATACAAGTCCGTATATGCCCCGTATATTAGATGCAATCACAGTCCGTATATGACAAAAATACGGGATGCTTCGTATATCATGCTTATACGGAAAAAATCCGAAGCCCGTATATTAGAAAATACAAGTCCGTATATGCCCCGTATATTAGATGCAATCACAGTCCGTATATGACAAAAATACGGGATCCGTATACTACGTATATTCGGAATATACAGGTTCGTATACGTGTTCCGTATATTCTGAAATACGGAAAGTATACGGGAAAAAAAGTCTCAAGACCCTTCGAATACATGAAAATGAAAACTTATGTTAAAGCAGGACACGAATAAACACCATTTCTAGGGATTTTTTTAAGTTCGCATATTGCAATATACGGGAAATATACATTTATGTATATTCGGCGTATACGGGATCCCGTATATGCATGACAAATATACGGACTTCCCGTATACTAGATGTTCCGAATACGGGACCGTATATTAGGTCCGTATATTTGTAATATACATCCCGTATACTCCCGTATTTTCGAAATAAACGGGACCGTACACTCCCGTATATTGACCCTTTTTCGCAGTGTTTGCCTATATTCTGATAGCCATTTATTTTCCTCTAAGCCCTCCAATTATTTAATTTTGGCCCTCTTTTATCTTCAGAGTATGTACCTGCTATCAACTATGCCACAAATAAATTTGAACTTTTATGTATCTACGTACATAACCATATTCCTGTTATCAAACAAGTCGAACGATTTACTTGCTTTGAAAAGATGACTCACTGTTCAAATCAAACAACCGAACTTCTGGCTGTGGATCTTTTCCGTAATACCTATGGTCACGTTGTCCTTGAATCAGCTTGTATTTGCCAACCCTATAAAGATTGTTGAACCATAATTCTGATTAGAATTTATCAAATTACAGGTTATGTGCGGGTTGCTGTAATGATAGATATCCTGGATGTTTTATAACAACACTAAATAAAACCTAAATAAGAATCAAAAGCAATTCTGGAGTTTAAAATTGGAATTTGATATCTTATGAAAATCGCTTTCTGGCGATGAATTCAAAACGTTTGAAGATATTTTTAATATTTTGAAAATTTGACATGTCCTGTTTTCACCCTTGAAATGAATATGATTTATAATATTGTATTATTTAATGAAAATTCAAGGAAAATCAGTTACGGAAAGAAGTAAACATGGAGATGGCGGAAATTTTCTCACAAAATTTAAGCGAAAAATCGAAAGCCTACATTGATGACAAAAAAAAAACAAATATGCAATTTGATAAATCTCTTAAGAATAAGAGCATTTTTATTACTAGCAAGTACTGTAAAATCATGTATTCCTGAAATAAACAGAAGATATTTGCAGGTGAGCTTACATGCATTTATTGCAAAAGTCTTTACCACTTTTGTGACCAGCTTGACTCTAATAATACATGATAACAATATGATATTAAAAGTACTGGCATATTACACTTATACCTATTTAAGTATATTACATGACATTCAAGTTAAATAAAATAAGTTTTAAAAATTTCCTTTACAACGTATTTGACTTATCAAGCAAACAAACAACTGCGCATATTATATCAATATTATATATATCATTATATAATAAGATTATAAATCTTAAAATGGATGATCTATAATGATTTTTTTGCCAAATGTTTACACTTTTTATTTATTTGTCAATTAAAAGATAAGAATAGAAAATTTGTAATCTCCTGATGGTCGTTTTAATATCCAGTAGATCTAAAGGATCCTCCTCCGAAAAAGTTGGAAAGTCACTACACTACAGTGTCCTTAATGTATTAGTGAGACATTTTATAGAATGTTTCAACTGCACATGTTTCAATAATAAAAGTAACTGAAACATTGTCATTCATCAAAACAAGTGACCAGAAATCCAATGAAAGTAACATGTTGACTAACGTTATGGTTGGTTCAGTTATTCAAGTTTGAATGAATGTATCATATTTAGTTCAGGCAGGATATATGCCTCAAAGTGATTAAAATTTTATTCAGCATATCAGCTCTCACTTAATTACTCAAAAGAACTATTTTTACACTCGAATTAGAAGACCTTGTAACTATTAAAGAATCATCATTTGAAAGTTTTCTTAATGACAGTGGTGTAAGAATTTTGTCTAATTGTTAATTGTCTTAGACTTCGAGAAGGTACTTATCACTATACAGCGTAAATGCATTTATAAAATATTTAATAGCGCAAGGGAAAATAAAGCTAAATGTTTAGTTTGTATAACAGTTAGTATAAATCTATAACTCAATTGCCTGAAACTTCACTCAGGTATATCTATGCACAAGCTTAGTCACTTAGAAAAGAAATTAAGATTAACGTCCGTATCTTATATGTATCTATTTCGACAAGTTATTCATCAATTTTTTTATCAAATTACATGAGGTAAACATTATTTTATTTGCGATGGATACACACCTTATTGCCGATCTATTGTCAATTTTGTCAAAATTATATACAAACTCGCTTCGTGAAAATCTAGTCCCTGCACTGATAGTCTGTCATTGGTTGACACCATCCACAGCAGAATCTTTAAGTTAATACAATCGCTGTCTTCATGCCTTTTTAATTGAATGACAACAAAATTCAAAATATATTAGGCACAACAGAGGTTCAAATACGTTAGGCACTTTTTCTTAAATGGAGGAGTCCATGTGTTTATCTGCAAATCTCAGCTTCTTCTAATATATGCATGCATCGAGAAAGAACCTTTGATTGACAAAACTTTTGTTTTGTTAGTTAATGTTGATGTAGAAAGAGGTCTGTGAGATAAAAAAAGTGTTTGTAATGTCATATGCATCACAGTTTATATTAGTAAACTGAGCAAAAATATAAAATAAGAAAACAAAAATTTCTCACAACGGAAGACTGCTATACCCATTAGTTATACATCTACATCTACATGTTACTGGAGTACCGCCGGCAATTGACAGAAATTAGGGAACCAGTCTACTGCATGTATCATCCTGGAACAAACAAACCAGAAGTCTTTTCACAGGTGAGTATTGTGCTTTTACTTCTTAGATTAATTAAAATCATTTTAATTGACACAGATTTTCATTAATTTCAATTTGTAAATGATAAACTTTTATTTCTACTGTACATTGTCAGTTGCGTACATGGTTTTTTATGTATAAGCTGTTTGAGGCTTCGTTTTTGGATATTGCCATAAAATTCAATCAATATGACATGTAGCGTCCAACTGTAAAAGGGCAGAACACCAAACATTTGGTGTGTCTCAGACGTTCGGTTGTCTTCATCGTGATGACACAAGACTTACACTCTAGGACCGTTCGATCATCACGCAACCTTACATTAAACAAAACCTAACATTATATCAATGAATATCCTCGTTTGATTTGACTGTGTAAGAATTCCTTAAACAAGATAACAATTTATCGCACATTATAATTACTAATACCAATACCAAAGATTTTATTCGCATAAAACATTATACAATGTTTATAGCAATACAAAATACAAATAGTATTCAAAGAGAGAAAACATGAAAAATACATTTTCAGCGAATTTTTCATGTTTTCTCAGTTTACCCTGACCTTGACCTATAATTATGCTGTGGTTATAATTATGCACATGATAATTATGCTGTGCTCCTCCATCTATATTTAGCATAAATTAATATGTACTTGTTGCATGTTCGAAGCAACCCGTCTGAAATATTTTTCCATTACAGCTTCATTTTGTTGTTGGCCTACTATGCAAATGCGTGGCTCTGTGGCTGTGTTTTTGGTGCTCTGTGCTTCTACCCTTACCTCTTATTTTTTCTTACTGGTTATTTACATAAAAATATTCGTACTTGAAGATTTATTATGATCCTTTTAATATGATTTATTTCATTTCAAATTGTTTCCTTGCAATAAATAATCATACAACATATTCAGGTGTTTCAGTGTGCGGGTCTAGCCTCTTTTCTTACAGTTTTTCAGTCATAAACGACAGTGTCTATTTGCAGTGGGCAAAATGCTAGTTATGGCGCTGCCTCACTGAAATATTATACAATAGACAGTTGGCATTATGCCCTACCCAGTCAAAATTATACTGACCAGTCCTGGAACTATAAACGTAATGCTGAACGCAAAACGATTAAGTAACTAATATTATTTTCCGTCTCTAATATGACATGGCCAGGGGAGTGAGCCTACGATCTCCTGCACTGGCGCAGGCACTGTAACAAAAAACCGCTTTAGGAAGTAATTTTTTGATTGCAATTCATTTTAGATATAAAAGATTTTTGAGAACATAAATCATAAAAATTATTATAAATATGGTTAAAGGCAAAATGTATCCAACATTACCTTAAATTGTAGCAATTTATTTCAAATATTCATAAAAGCACATGTACAATCGAAACAAGAAACACAACACAACACAACACAATACTATAAAATTAACCTATGACATATGATATATATTATTGATGCTATTTTTGTGAAGCCATTCAACGAGTAAATCAATGAGAGCTTCAAAAGGGAAACGACGGCTAAATCGATTAATGACGTGCAATGCTAATTATCATCTTAAATTGCTAATGTTGCATATAAAAAATCAGTATCTCCCCAATAAGCCTTTTTATTCATGAAATTTATAAAACAAATTAAGCAGTCTGTGTCTATGTGGGAAATAACTATTTGAATCATTTCCATATTTCCTGATTAAATAACGAAATGCATCTCATGATCTAAATGCATTTTTACGATGTGTTACTAAAAACAATATGTTCCAGACAGACCATAAACTTTTTACATGCTAATTTGTCTATCAATTAAACCTATATTTCATTTTTGCTTTTAAGTTAAAGCATAACAAAAGTTCCAATTTTTGACTAAGAAATTATATTAACTGATATTTACAATACCACCCATTAAGTATATCAAACTGAAAACAAATTCAGGTATGAATTAAAGCTGATAAAATACGTTATACTTACGTCAGTTGTAAACACTATAAGCGCGTTATCCATATATCCCCTAACTTGTAAAGCGTTAGTTATTCTACCAACCGCTTCGTCAAGAGCTGACACCATCCCTACATGAAGCAATGTTATGGTTATTATTGATACGCTTAATGTACAAATATGTACACATTAATGTCACGTAGCTTCATAAAAAATCATTATAGTCCAAAATATATGAGATGCCTTAAATGTTTCCATGTGTGCAAAAAAAGAAACACATGAATACTTATTGTAATTTTGGAATAAAGTTTAATATATCAATGAATATAGCCTAGACCAGGTGTTATTCATATTAACATATTTAAATAAAAATTCGTTACCGCAGTATTTTTTTTTCTTGATGAGCTTATATTTTGATAAATATTTTCATATTGTTCTGGTACCTGAAAATAGAATAAATCCATAACGACTTTAACATTTAGATGTAACAGGAATGTAAATGTGAACAAACAAATTGTACTTATGTTGTACAGGTCTACACAAACATTAATTCTGTAAATATACAGACTATCAATTTTAGTCTGTAAATTTACACAAATGGTGTATAATCTGTTTGAATTACCATTTAACTAAGACCAGCATGTAGAAACGACTGCAGACAAATTTTTGCAACCAACCATAAACACACCATCTCTTCCGCATCCATTTCCCCAAAAAATGTTGCGTTCCCTTTTCTTAAACTTATTTAAAGTACGCGAAGTATGTTTTCTCAGTATCCCTCATATACCCTCATATACCCCCAACCCCACTTCTACCCCAACCCTCAATTTATAACATACCTAATTATTTTACAACCCTTACAAAAGCTTATGCCTCTAATTGTTTCTTAGATTCTCTCATACACTTACTGTATCCTCTACATTCCTCTACATTCCACCCTTTACGTTTCTCAAATTAACTAATATCTCCTAATTGTTACTATTGCCACCGTTCTCGACTCCATTAAAAAACCTCCCCATCCGCAACAAAAAATATCTTATTATATACATTTTTTCAAAACAATTGAAAAGGAAGTTATATTTCGGTAAACGTTTTTGAACAACCGAGAGCGGTGTCTTTCCAAGATTTGTTTGCCATTTATATGTTAATTTAAATTAACTTTAGAAAAATCAAAAGCTAAATCAATGTTTAATCCGATTTGCTTTGTTTGTTTTTTTCAAACACGTAATGTTGGCCATTTTTGAACTAGTTTATGCAGTTGGCAAGTTTTATATTATAAGTACGATCTGACGTTACTCGTACCATACTTGCCTTTGCGACTTCATTGTTCATTTTGCCCGTGATTAAGATGTCCGAAACATGTATAATATCCAACGTTTACATTCTACTATAAGATGAACAAAGTATATTAAGGACATTTGTAAAGTAGGAAGCCTAGCGTTATATTTTGGTTTTATGCGTTTGCTTTAACTGTGTGCTTGTGTGCGTGTGCTTGAGCGCGTGCTTACGTGTTTGTCGTATGCTCGTCTGCGTACTTGGGGAATCTGTGTTTTTGCAACGTATTTCCTTCAAATTTGTCGTGTTGAGCAACCTGTAGAGTTTGAACATGATTGCTGTTCCCCTGTTGGTTTAATAATCTATCCTTCTAAAACATAGTTTCAACCGAGAACGTTCAAAAAATTATACGCTGTGACACAAGTATACATGACTTTGTTTATCTATGTTTTAATTAATTATGTAACAGATGGTTATGTAATGATTTAAAGAATTTGTTGATTTGTAATCAACAGATTTTCTTAAGTCTGTGTGAAAAAAAATGCGTTCATGTTGTTGTTTAAAAAGGGCCTGATCGGCTGATTATCACACCAAATGTTTGTTTTTGAGCTTGATTTTGTGTAAAGAAAAAAAATGAACTTAAAATAACGTTAATTCAGTGTTTGAGCTAATGATAAAACTTTTGACATTTGATTAACAATGTATATGAACTAAACGCCACCAGCCTATATATACCTACTATTCACATGAAGAAGGCGTTTTGATACATAAGATAAACAGAACATAAGCAATTTATTCTGAAATACTTGTAAAAGGGCAACATTTTCGGACAGTTCAGTACCATAAATGCCTCATCATCCTAATAGAACTGCCTGAACACGTACTCTTTTGGAGTGCGGCCGATCGTGGGTTTGCTACATGGCCGCCTCATATCTAAGGCGTGAAACATGTTACCAGTGGCTACCTTGTTTGGCGCTTAAAATATTAAAAGGACTGTTTAGGACTGGTCAGCCCAGTGTCAGTGTATTGTGAAAGGGTTGGGTATCATACCACACATGTATCTGCTTCGTGACAGTGAAGCAGAAATATGAAGTTTGACATTTCGCTCAATGCTACAAGTAGATATCGTAACCTATATGACCGAAATAGTGTTAAATAAAGACACTAAACCCGAACACACACGCACGCACAGACGCACGCACGCACGCTTTTGAATATATTTTCACAATAACGTCCGAGTGCTTAAACTATACTAAACAAAGTAAAACATAATCTTAGGCCAATTTTAACAGTTGAGTGGGATAACTTTGTTAGACAATGTTCTTGATTGATTCCTTGTTAAAAGAAATCGAGGTAAAATCAGTTACCGAAAAGTCGTTTATCAGTTACCGGAACACTATTTTATTTCGAGCCTGCTTGCGGAAAGCGAACACATAGTCATCCATATTGCTGTTCGATGCATGTGCTTTAGTGCATAAGTGAATGCGTTTGTCAGAATTTTTATTGTCCGGATAATAACTTTGACATGCAAAGAGCTATTTTGTTTATATTTTGTATGAATGTTAACCTCATAGAGACGGACTGTCATGTGCAAATCCGCTGTTCCTCAATCTCTTCCGTGCAATTCTTACCTATTTTTGGCATGCATGAATGTTAATTTCCATGAGACGGAGCGTCAATGTCACAATTTGGAGTCAAATGTCATTTTAGAGCTTGCCTGGGCCATAACTTTAATAGGTATGCAGCAATCTTTTTAACATTTATGGGTCGCAGTGTCGCACAAGGATCACAGGTCTCGAAGGTCTTGGTTACACTTGGGGATCAAAGGTATTAAAGAGCTTGTCCAGGCCAGACCTGGGTTCAATTACTTTAAGATGTAATTAATTAAAGTTCAATAACATTATGAAATATTCAAAAAATACAGTTATAATACCATGAATTTTGGCAGTGTAATTAATGAAATTACAATTAAATTGCAAATTATAATTAATTACAATCAATTAAAATACCAAATGGAAATGCAATCTTACTTGCTTCACATCACTCAGTCAGCAATATTTTCAAATAAAATGAAGCAGTTCTAAGGTGATATTTAATACAAGTTGTACTTAGGTTCAGAAGATGCGCGTAAAGACAGGTACTTAAGCGAGTTCTGAATTTCTCATTTATTACCAAGGACTCAATCCCCTGTAACAATTCTGATTCTATTCATTTCATTTTCACCTGAATACCGGATGAGCGTCTAATTTTATGGCATAAAAAATATTATATAACTGCAGCTAACTTTTCCAGTTTCTGCGATTGTGATGTTATTATAGTTTAACCAATCATTTCAGCGACCATAATGATATGTTTAAAATTTAACAAGTATAGTTCAGTATCAAATCGTTTATTTTAAACCATCACCCCTAGTTTTTACCTTGACCGTACCCATTTCAAAAAGAAAACATTGGAAATGATTTGTAGAATACTCATCATTCATCCAGGGTAACTTTGTCGCTAAAATTTGTATGATACTCATTGTTATGTCTAAAGTGAAAAATATATTTCTCTGTTATTTTTTCCATTGTTATAAAATGAATGAATGAATGATTTGGGTTTTACGGCGAATCGACACAAAAAGGTCATATTTCGCTGAGAAAGTTAATGGATTACGTTAATTGTAAAGCATATATAAAACTGTAAAGTGAAAATGTATATACATATTAGTGTAAAAATATTTGCAAACAAAAAAAAAGTGTAAAAGTTGTGAATAAAAATCAAATAAGGTTCAGATTTTATGATATAAGCCCATTTGTTTCAAAGATTGTAAAATTTTATCGGCAGGAATTTGCTCAAACAATTCTTTCAACGATTCAACATATAGTATAAATTGCGCTGTGGATCGATGTCTACACAGTCGATTAAACATGTTTAACAGTAAGCGGGTTTGACATGGTTTCACATTCAGGCGATCTTCATTGTTAAGAAAATATGAATGAGTCAACCGAGTATGACCTTTTTCGGCAAAGAGAAAGAACAACCTCCCCTGCGAACAGATTATTTCCCTTTGGGGCCCTTCACCTAAAGTAGGTTTAATTCACGAAGTTTATTGATCGAAGCATTGTTCCATAAAGGCTGCCATTTAGTTTAATGTATTTGTTGATATTTGACGTAAAATCAGTATATGGTAATTTGAATTTTGATGATTTAATGAAAGTGATTTCTTTGCTGCGGTATCAGCATCTCCATTTCCATAAATACCAACATGGCTAGGAATCCAAAGAATATGATGGACTTTTTTAAAAGATAGTTCATGAACTCTGAGAAAAATATTTTAAATGAGAAGATTTTCAGTATTACGGTAGTATTGATTGTAATACAGAAAGTGATTCGGAAAAGATGATAAACTTTTCTTCATTATATTCTGAAATAAATTAAGGGCCAATCAATAGTTTTGCCTCGGCTGAAAAAATTGTAGCGTTATTTGGCAAAAAGTAATTTTGATTGATGCAGGGTGGCTAACAGCGGCACCCAACCCTTTGAATCATCTTTTGAACCATTGTATAAATTGGAAATGATCTTTTTAAGTCGACTTGATTTCGTTATTTTTTGGGCTTGATTTTTTCAGGGTTTGTTTCAGACTTTTTCAAGGCGGGTTTTCATATTTAAAAAGAACTGTTGGAGAATTAAGAGTCCATGGTGGGGGTATTCAGAACTAAGTTTTCTTTTATATCATCAAATTCAAAATCAGTTTCCTTCATAGAATTATTAATGCGAAATCCAAAGGTTTAATTTGTTTCGGTTTTCTGTCTATGAATCGTGGTACTTGGGTTTAAAAAATGATTTTATGAGCAGGATTGGATTTGTTGGCGCTACCCTCAGAGCATATGAAAGGGCATTTTTTTCAGTTCGTTTTTAAAGGGGGAGGGTTGGGTTTGCTTAAACATACAAACTTTCAACAGGCGATGTTCAAAATGCCCCAAGGAGCAATACGAAGACCTTGATTTGGATAGTATCCAAATTTGAAATACGATTTCCTGGCTAAAACCTTTAAACAACACAACCAAAATTTCTGGGTTTGGGGAATCTAGCAAAGCTTTAAAAAAGTTTAAAAAAAATTTTGGATCTGCCCCCCAAATTTCAGTATTTGGGAAATTATCTTTAAAAGATTAAACGATTTAAAATCTTTTGGGGCGGCAGGTATTTTTTGTTTTGGTATAAAGAAAGTTTTTTATAAAAAATAACACCAAGAAATATTGCTTCGTAAACAACGGGTTTTTTGTCCCTTTTTTAAAAAAAGTTCGGGTCACAATGTTGTTTCCAAAAATTTGGGAAAAAAGTGGACAATGATTTTTTTGTTCGGGAAAATTTAAAAACCATGTTTTTTGGGCCCCAATTTTGAACTTTTTAAAACACTGTGAAATTTGGGCGTTAAATCGTACGCTATTTTTTGAATTTTTAACATTTTTAAAAAATCATCAACATATAATGAAAAATTTGGCCCCTGGTAAAAAAACTTTTCCATATTGTTAATTTTAAACCCAAACCCACGTACTTTAAAATTGTGTTCAGAAAAAAATTTGCGATATAAATTGTTGGAAGACGCCCCTTTTAAACCCTAAGTCGTTAAGTTCTTTCATAATACCATACTTTCCTTTAGTGTAAATAACCCTTTTTCCCAAAATCGAAAAAGACAGACACTAGATGCTTTTTTTTTAAAAAATCCCTCACGAAAAAATTTTTTCCAGCCGAACGTTTGGTCAGTTTTTGCTGCGTGCTTGCGAAAACCACTTGGAAATTTAGAAATTGGCCTTGAGTTTTCAAGAACCAAATAGTCTAGAATTGATCTACGTTTAGATTTTTTACAAAAACAACTAGTAAGGGAAATCGGTCAAAATTTTAGGGGTTTCCCGTGCTATTTTCCCGGGTTGTTTGGTTTTGGAATAACTTTTGTTTCTCTCCCGAATCTGGAAAAATGAAAATTTTTCCAATGTTTTATTAAAATTTCAATTTGGGGTCTAATGATTCTTGGGGTTTAAATTTTTTAAAAAAAGTTGTAAAAAATTTGGGGGTCTGGGCCGCGGGCGTATCAGACTTTGTCAAAAGGTCATGAAAATTCTGTGAGCGAAAAAGGTTTTTTTTTAATCTTCATAAATTATTTGAATCAAAATTTAAAGGTTTACTTTTTTAGTCAAATTTTATCTTTTAAAACCCCTTTTTTCATTTTGTTTGGTGAAGAGTTTTTTGAAAACTTTTCCCCAAAGTGTATTGGAAAAGCCCTTTTTTTCGTAGGGCAGTGGGACGGGTTTTGTTTTTGTTAGGGGGAAAATGTAAATTTTTTTTCTTTTCCACTTATTTTGGTTAAATTTCCCAGATTTTTTTTAAACCGAGGGACCTAGTTTTTAATTTTTGAAACGTTTTGAATGCCATGATATTTTCTTTGCTTGTTTTATAGTTCTGCGAGCTTTTGTCTCAAAAATCTTTAATGTTTGTTGATTTTTTCTGTGGGGTTTTAAAATTAAATTTTTTTAACTGCTGCTTTTTTTTACTTTTTTCGAACCCCCGGTTTACAAATCTCATTATCCCAAGGGGCTTTTTTTTATTTTTTCCAATTTCTTGAATTTTTGGAAGGAAAATTTTTCAGAAAATATCGGACAGAAGAACCGAAAACCCGATCAATGGGGATCATAAAAATTAGTAAAATTCTCCAAAGTCAAATCATTTTTACAAAAACGTTTCAAATTGTTCCCAGTCGCTTTATTAAATTTTTTTTAAATTGAAGGGTGGTCTGATGGCAGATTAGAAGTATTTGAAATTTTAAAAATTGGGAAAATGGTCCCCTACCATGCAAGTTTTCCAGTACTTTCCTTTCAAAATTTAAAAAAACAGAGGGAAATTTTTTCAATTAAAAAATTTTTAAAAAATTTGACCTCTAGTGTTGCTGTCAGAACAGCCCCAAAATTTTTATGTTTACCATTAAAAAACTCATGGCAAAAAAGTTTGGGGGTCAATTTTTTTATAAGTTTTTCAAGATCTTCAAGATCTTGTTTAAATTTGGGAGGTATGTAAATCGAACAGTTAGTAAATGGTCGATGCAATGTAACGTTTTTGCAATTGATTGAGTTTGTATTTTTTTTTCAATTTGTCTGTGCGGACATGCATTTTTTTTAAAAAAATAGGTGTACCACCAGAAGTTTTTTTCAGTGTTAGTATTAATGAGTTATACGCGGGAAAAATTTTTGAAAACATTTTGTCCGTTTCCTTTAAAAATTTTTTTCCTAAGGACATAAGTGAAGGTTAATTTTGTTTAAAAGGGAAAGGGAAATTTCATTTTAAACTGCTTTTAAATTAGGCAATTCCACTGGATAAATTTTAATTTCCATTTTCAATGGTAAACAAAAAAAGGAAAAAGCCCGGAAATTTAAAGTATTGTGTTCATTGATCAGGAGGGGAAAAATTTTTATCTTCCCCCCCTTTGTGCTAGTTAAAATGGGCGGAGCAGTTTTTGGCGGATTTTTCACATCCTCCCCCCTAACCGGGTTTATACCAAGAGGGAAAAAAAATATGGGTTTGTATGGGTTTTATTTGATCCCCTTTCCCAAAAAAATTTTAGTTTTCAAGGCAATTTTTTTTTTGGGTGTTTTTATCACCCCACGTTGATCGGGGGTTTGATTTAAAAGTTTTGTCGCGATGACGGCGTGCTTGAATACTTTGGTTCTTTTTTTACAAAAAGGTTTGGCAGGGTTTGGTTTTTAGCCCCCCCGGGATTTTTTGGTTGTTTGGGGGTATTTAAAAGGTTTTTTTTTGATAATTTCGGCCCCCTTTTCCCTTTTGGGAAATATGGGGAAGGGACAGAATCAGTTTTTTTTGTGGGCGCGTCAAAAAAAGTTGTTGATTTGGGTGCCCTTTGATTTTTTTTAATTAAAGAATATGTTGTTAAAGATGGGGTATGAATTTTGCAGTTGCCCATTCGTCTGGGCTTGGGGAATCCCTTTCCCTGTGTGTTTTACATTGAGGACCTCCTTTTCGATTTCCCCTGGCCTTTTCAGTTTGCGAGACCTGGCCCGAATGTTCCCCGCCGCAATTCCAAAACAAAAAATGGACCCTTTCACCTGTCTGGCTCCAAGGGGGAAAACCGTTTTGGGTTTTCCCTTTGTGGGCCCAATTTTAAAATTTTTTGGGAGTTTAAATTTGTTGTGTCCCAAAATTTTTTTTTTAGTTATAGCATTGGAGGAGTTTGGGGATGTATTGGGTGACCTTTGTTTGAAGATTAACCTATTTTAAAAGAACTAAGAAAGGGAAAGGGGGTGTCAAAGGGAAGTATGATAGTGTTAGTTTTTAATTTCTTTTCCCATCTAGTTTTTTTTAAAAGGGTTTGCAGCTGTAACTGTTTGTTCAGCAAGGCCTTGCACAATCTCCGTCTCTGATTTCCCCGCAAGACGGGCAACGAATAACCCCTCTTGAGGAGTTCAGAGTACGGTGTGCCATGCATTGATGGATGGTCGAAAAAATTTGTCTTTTTTAGCTTTTCTGTGATGTGCGCCATTTCAGCTCATTCTTTTTAGGGTTTTTTTAGCGTTTTTACGGGTTTAAATATTTTTTCAATTTTTGTTTATATTTAAAAAGCTGAATTCGCCAAGGGGGCCCCCCCCCCCTTTAAAGAATTCAGGGGAAAACCCCCCCCCCCCCCCCCCACCCCCCTTAAAACCTTTAACCCCCCCCCCCCCCCCATTTGGCCCCCCCAACCCCCCCCCCCCCCACCCCTAGGAAAACCCCCCCCTTTTGGGTTGAAGTATAAAGATTAATTCTTTTTTTAAAAAAATTTGTGTGAAGTAATTTTGAAGGGTGTGAAGGCAGTAAAATGTGACAGTAGAGCGTGTAAAGTTAAAAATTTTTTGTAACCCATTTTGTTTTAAAAAATTTTTTTTGTTTTAAAAAAAAAAAAAATGAAACATTAAGATTTTCAGTTTTAAAAAAAAAAAATATAAAATGTAAAACTTTAAAAGTGGGGCTTTCCCAGGGCTTGGCATGACTTGCCGATTTATCGATCGGGCCAATTTCGGGCCTCAAAACGTCTACCCCGGAAATTTTGAGGCCAAAGTGTGGATTGACCCCACCCACGAAAAGGGGATACACACATGAAAACAAATATGCATCACCTCCCCAGGGCACTATGGGGTGCCTCAACATCCAGGATCCTACTTTCCGGCTTACGGGCCGCCACCCACGGCAAACAGGTGGCTCCATTTTCGGGGGAGTCTTACCCCTCTGCATGGAGATACAGCCGGCATTTTCTATCCCCCCGCCGGCAAGGGGCCTTCCATTGTTATAACTTACAAATAATTGTAATGAACAGTGATATCAGATATTTGATGTCAAAGGTTATGTTGTTTGTATCATTTTATCGGATGTATATCATCAAAAATGAATCAGATCAGTGATAAAACTGACTGCTAAGCGTTTTCAACTTTTTTTCAATAAATGTCGATACAGTGATAATGCAAATTGCAATTGATCATTTTCTGGACGAAAAACAAAATAGTGCACTGCGGGGAATCACATAATTAACCGAATATCTTATCTTTACGAATGATATGGGATAATGAATCGCTTTAAATCTAAAATATAACCTACCGTATGCAAAGATGTATTGTTAAAGTACATAGATTTCAATCAAAATCACCTTCTGATTATCTGGAACACGTCAAGGAACAGAGACTGTGTTTGTTATTTCAAGAAAGTTATCATTATTGTAAACAGCATCTTTATTTAACAGCTTTCGTAAGTAATTATTGTACTTTTTATTTGAACTGTCCAAAGATAAAAGGTAAGGGTAGATTTCTCGAAAGCACAGAGCACCATAAAACACAGCCTCAGAGCCATGTATTTGCAAAGTAGGCCCACAACAAAGAAAAAGCTGTTACAAAAAAAAGCTGTTATAAAAATATAACTGACGAATTGATTCAAAAATCAAACTTTATGCAAAATATAGATAATTTGTTTGTTTGTTTTGGGTTTAACGCCGTTTTTCAACAGTATTTCAGTCATGTAACGGCGGGCAGTTAACCTAACCGTGTTCCTGGATTCTGTACCAGTACAAACCTGTTCTCCGCAAGTAACTGCCAACTTCCCCACATGAATTATCAGAGGTGGAGGACTAATGATTTCAGACACAGTGTCGTTTATCAAATAGTCACGGAGAACATACGCCCCGCCCGAGGATCGAACTCGTGACCCCGCGGTCCGTAGACCAACGCTCTTACCTACTGAGCTAAGCGGGCGGGCTAAAATATAGATAAAGTCGGAGGAAGGGGTAAGGGGTAGAAAGGGTGTGGGACAAGGGGTTCAAGGGGAAAGTAGAACTAGGATGAACATACAAAAGGTAATGTTACGTTCCTTGATCACAGTTACACTACAACGTTAACCCCAGCAGCGCAGACACTCATGTACAAATGATAAACACACATACAAACACACACATACGCACGCATGCACGCACGCACGCACGATACGCAGACGAGTAAACAATAACAACACTGTAGTGCACCGTCCAAGACACAGACGCACATGCACACAAACGTACACATATAAGCAGGAAAAAAACAATCGGGCACCGCCTTAGGATTCTGGCAGCCAAAATTAAGGTGGGTACTATAACTTACTCATATTAAAAGGAGAGGGGATGTAAAAGCAAGGGAGCGCAGTTGCAAGGAGAAAGGGTTTGGGCGATCGTGGGAGTGGGGAGAAGAAGAAAGAAACGTTAACAACAAACAAGACAACATACGCAACACAAACTTCAATACAGACAGAAACAAGTTGAAAATACGGGCACCCATTGAAAAGGTCAGTAACCTATATAAAGGAAACTGGGGTTTAAGGATAACATGGTGTAATAGCCATCTTTCATATCTTTTAACTGGATGGTAATATTCAAATGAAATTAGACACTTTAAAGACATTCAAAATTAAAAACTTTTCACAGAGAGATTTTTCAAATTTTATTTTTTTTTGTGGGGAGATAATCGGTAATGAAGTTAACATTGATGCCTATGGGAAATATATAATTTCTTTGATAATGATAATCTGAACTTGAGTTTCGAGAACATTTTGCGGTAGAAAGCTGCATTATATGATTCTGATACAAATATCAAAAAGAAATCTAAAATTCCCCGTAGGAAAATGGGGAAAATCTTTTTTTTTCTAGTTTTCAGGGGAGATAACTCATACAAAACCGAAATATCAGGGGAGGTAATCTAAAGGAAATTTTTGAGAACTTCTGTTACTATATAACTTGTCAATATGCACTTTATTTCTATCCTTTTATATTTTAAAGCTTACATTATCAAGTTGTATGTACACTTTTGGTAAAAGCGTGGCCTATTACACCATGTTATCCTTAACCGCGTAAAGGACATGCCAGTCTCGCACTTACTCTATTCTCAATAAGTTAGATGACACAAGTAAATAAAATCAATCCCCTCTGAGAAGATTCTAATATTTATGAAAAATACCTGATCATATTAAGTAAAACATAAAATTAAGGTACAACTAAGGTATAATCACGCCAATGTACTCAACAAATTATCTGAAGTTAGAGCACAAAGAGCCTAACTTTACGGGCATGACTAAGAAAGTTGCAAGACAAAATGCCACTCCCTTCGTCCGTTTTATGTAGGATTTAAGAGAAAAACATCATGGAGTCCTACACTTCATTAGTCATCGCACCATCAAATAGGAAAGCGTAGCAGAGGGGTCAATCACCAAACATGCACTGTGCTTCACGATTTTTGCATCGTATCATCTTTTGATAATATTTCTTTTTTATTTGGCAAATTTCTTTTTGTCGCCTTAGACATGTCTCTAGCTTTCATGTTAATCTTATATAGGTGTGAACAGAATATAATGAAAGCTGGGGACATGTTTTGACAGTTCAAATAAATGGTACAACATGTTAGACTATTCTAACATAGCGCGTTCTTCAAAATATGATTATTTTGGTCATGTATCTCTACTCTGTAGTGACAACATTATCAAAGATTACCAGTTGGTTATTGTAATACAATTATATCAGAGCAGAGGAGCTTGGTCACAAGAATTAACAGATAGACAGACGGATACTTTATTCACCAAATGTCATTCTATTCTATTATTCAATTGTTACTTCACACAGCTATAAAATGCAAATAAGCATATTAACGGGAGGTGCCACTTGTAATAAACTTATAATATTTGTGCAACACAATGAATTAAGACCTCTGTCATGTAACTAATTGTAAAGTGATTGTCAATTACACCAAAAATAAATACATTTTATCAAATGTTTGACGTCGCGTGGGTATATAAAGCCATTACATAAAATGATAATACACTAGTGTAATAAAGCTCTGAAATCATTAAAAGTAAAGAAAACGTTGGTCAGTTTTAGTTGTATATAATAGTTAAAGAATGTAGAATTTCTGAGGTTTCGGCAGAAAAGGTAACATGTGTTAAAACGAATACTGTAGAATCTGGTAAATAAGTGCATACTTGAAAATAAGCTCGTATGAAAAAGGTAAGCGCATACGACCTTACTGTTATTCTGTATGGATTAACATGATAGGTCATATGGCTTTGTTACCTTTCAAAAACGAAATGTCTAGAGGTCGAATGCATTTGCGTGTAGTAAATTACAACCGATTAGTTCGTATATAAATTGATCGAAATCGGAAACAGTTTTTGATCAAGGAAGAAAATTCAACTAAGTGGCCATAAAATTTCATAGGTACATGTGTGCAGATGTTTGTCATCAGTAATGTAATAAGTGTCCTTTCAGGGGGACTATCAGGGCGGCGGTGACTTGGTGGGTAGTTGGATAATGTGTCGGCTGGAGTCGGAACCAACCATGGAACAATATTAGATTAACGCACATTTTTTTCATGTAGCAACATCCGCAGAATCCCGAGGGATTGTTTAGTGCACGAGCCAGTAGGGGGGTGGGGTGGGGGAGTGCACCAACATAGCATTTGGCTGATCTTGTTGCACGAAACAAACGTGTGTTATCGCTTTCTTGCATTAAACACAACTAAAGTGCTGGAAATATTGAAAAATCAAGACTATTCAGCTAACATTAGCTGATGAACCTCAGCCGTTTCAGTTTATTATGGACACATGTTTTAATATTTTAATATGTTTCAGTGTAAGATATCAAGCAAACATGTCAACTTTCTCGATTCAAATAGTCACATTTTTCTAAATGTCATTTGTCTATCATTTTCATGGATTAAATTAAATAATACAGATTGTCAATGCAGTCGCGTATCAAGAGAGGAAGCACTTATTGAAAATAAAAAGTAAAGTATGGCTGAAAAAATAGTATTTAAAGAAAAAGGCAGGTGAAACGATTTTATGAGTCTCGGTCGTTTCGCGACTACAACTGATTAGGTGACATTTTTTTTTGTCTACGTTGAACCCGGAACGGCATATCCAATACGTTCACCAACAGCGCGTGCTCACGAGAATCTTCTTGTTTGTACATGTTTTTTTCCAGTTTGTGCATGCCCAAAATCGGTAAAAGACGAAGGTTTTATGCAAGAATGGTTGTTTCTAACTTTTTCTGCAAAAAACATCAGTGTTTTGTACTGTCCGTGCGTTTTTTAATCGTGTAAGTTTATTATGCTTACCATATACACTCTCTAACGTAATTGTGGCGTACTTTTTATGAAATGATCAGGTGATATAGGCCTACATGTTCTGCAAGAGAGTCACTAAGAGGCAGGTACATTATCTTACTAGTCTTAACAAGAGCATCTGGTAGATGAAACAAGCCTCGAACGAATAAAAACTCAAATTTTTAATAATATCTTAACGGTATCTCGATTTTAAAGTTTACTATTTTTGAGTGGTAATTAAAAATACGGTCAAACACCGTAGGCGTTTCAATAGTTTGGATATTGAAGGCTTACTTTGAATTAGTTAGTGCTGGTGATGGCTGTGGGTCTGGTTTGGAGGTGCGGGCCTGTGACTTAGTGGGTATCAGGGCTACTTGGGATGATTATATGGTTGGAAGTTGGTAGTTTGGGGCTAGTTGCATAGATGGGGCTATATCTTTGTTTTGGGAGGCGACAGATAAGGGGACTGGTTTTAGGGTAGCTGCTGGGTAAGAGGCTGACAGGGGCCTTGTTTGGGGGAATGTTGCGCGGTGTTGTTTATTTGTGGAGGCTGCTTAGCGTGGGCATATTTAGGGGATGCTGTTGAGGAGAACTATTTGGGATGGGTGCTTGTTTGTGTGTTGTATCAACAGAACAATTACAAGTGTACCACATGGTAAATACACAGAGGAAAAAGTTTTATCTACATAAAAATGAATAAATGTAATAAATCAATGTTACAACCCGTTTTGTAATAAAGTTGTAAATTGTAAATATTATAACAAAACGGGTTGGAGTGATTATTACAATTTGAAATGGACATCACAACCCGTTTTGTAATAAAGTTGCAAAATGTAATAAATTTCTCAGAGTGTGTGTAAACGTGTTTGTATCATAGTTCTAGGGTTCACTATGTGAATAAAATTGAATGAGGTGAGGATGTCAAGGGGCGTACTATTAACATGTAATTTTACTCATTAATTGTAACTAAGAAGGTTATTGGTGAGCATAACATCACGGAAGTTTCAACAAAATGGTTAAGAGTGCTTTTTACAAAGTGAAAATAAACAAAGCATCCCGTTTTGTAATAAAGTTACAAAATGTAATAAATTTCTGACTTAGCTGAAAAGCATTTGTGTCATAGTTCTAAGGTTCACTGTGTGAATAAAAGGGAAGGATGTGAAAATGTAATATGTCATACTTCAGACAATTTGGCATTCACTATTTACATAAAAGTACAAAACAAAAAAAAAAACAAGTACTAACAATATCAATGTGGATACACAAATTGTAATAATTATTACAAAACGGGTTAGAAAGCTTATTACAATGTGAAATTGACATCGCAACCCGTTTTGTAATAAAGTTGCAAAATGTAATAAATTATTGAGTTACTTGAAATGCATTTATGTCATAGTTCTAAGGTTCACTATGTGAATAAAAGTGAAGGACATGAAGATGTAATGTGTCATACTTATGACAATTTGGCATTACCTATTTAAATAAAAGTAGAAAACTACACAAGTATTTACAACATTAATGTGGATACACAAATTGTAATTATTATTAGGAAACGGGTTAGAAAGCTTATTACAGTGTGAAATGGGCATCCCAACCCGTTTTGTAATAAAGTTGCAAAATGTAATAAATTTCTGAAATAGCCGTAACGCATTTATGTCATGGTTTTAAGGTTCACTATGTGTATAAAAGTGAAGGATGTGAAGATGTAATGTGTCAAACTTACGACAATTTGGCATTTAGTATCTACATAAAAGTGAAAAGCAATAAGTATTTACAAGATCAATGATGATACCCAAATTGTAATAATTATTACAAAACGGGTTGGAAAGCTTATTACAATGTGAAATTGACATCGCAACCCGTTTTGTAATAAAGTTGCAAAATGTAATAAATTTCTGAAATAGCCGTAACGCATTTATGTCATGGTTTTAAGGTTCACTATGTGTATAAAAGTGAAGGATGTGAATATGTAATGCGTCAAACTTACGACAATTTGGCATTTAGTATCTACATAAAAGTGAAAAACAATAAGTATTTACAAGATCAATGATGATACCCAAATTGTAATAATTATTACAAAACGGGTTGGAAAGCTTATTACAGTGTGAAATTGACATCGCAACCCGTTTTGTAATAAAGTTACAAAATGTAAAAAATTATTGAGTTACTTGAAACGCATTTGTGTCATAGTTCTAAGGTTCACTATGTGAATTAAAGTGAAGAATATGAAGATGTAATGTGTCATACTTATGACAATTTGACATTACTTATGTAAATAAAAGTAGAAAAATACACAAGTATTTACAACATTAATGTGGATACTCAAATTGTAATAATTATTACAAAACGGGTTAGAAAGCTTATTACTATGTGAAAAGGACTTCCCAGCCCGTTTTGTAATAAAGTTGCAAAATGTAATAAATTTCTGAGATAACTGTAACGCATTTATGTCATGGTTCTAAGGTTCACTTTGTGTATAAAAGTGAAGGATGTGAAGATGTTATGTGTCAAACGTACGACAATTTGGCATTTACTATTTACATAAAATAGAAAAAGAAAACAAGTATTTACAAGATCAATGATGATACTCAAATTGTATTAATTATTACAAAACGGGATAGAAAGCTTATTACAATGTGAAATGGACATTGCAACCCGTTTTGTAATAAAGTTTCAAAATGTAATAAATTTCTGAGTGAGTTGAAAAGCATTTGTGACATAGTTCTAAGGTTCACTATGTGAATAAAAGTGAAGGATCTGTAGATGTAATGTGTCATACTTATGACAATTTGGCATTAACTATTTCCATAAAGGTAAAAAAACAAGTACTTACAAATCAAAGCGGATACTCAAATTGTCATAATCATTACAAAACGGGTTATTAAGCTTATTACAATGTGAAATGGACATCGCAACCCGTTTTGTAATAAAGCTGCAAAATGTAATAAATTTCTGAGTTAGCTGAAACGAATTATTAGTTCTGAGGTTCACTATGTGAATAAAAGTGAAGGATGTGAAGATGTAATGTTTTATACTTACCACAATTTGGCACTAACTATTTACATTAAAGTAAAAAAGAAAGACAACTACTTACAAAATCAATGAGGATACTCAAATTGTAATAATTATTACAAAACGGGTTAGAAGCTTATTACAATTTGAAATGGACATCACCACCCGTTTTATAATAACGTTGCAAAATGTAATAAATTTCTGATTTAGTTGAAACGCATTTGTATTATAATTCTAACGTTCACTATGTGACTAAAAGTGATGGATGTGAAGATGTAATGTGTTATACTTACGACAATTTGGCATTAACTTTTTACATAAAAGTAAAAAAATACAAGTACTTGCAATATCAATGTGGATTCTCAAATTGTAATAATTATTACAAAACGAGTTAGAAAGCTTATTACAATGTGAAATGGACATCGCAACCCGTTTTGTATTAAGGTTGCAAAATGTAATAAATATCTGAGTAAGTTGAAACGCATTTGTGTCACAGTTCTAAGGTTCACTGTGTGAATAAAAGTGAAGGATGTGAAAATGTGATATGTCATACTTATGACAATTTGGCATTAACTATTTACATAAAAGTAGAAAAAGGAACAAATACTTACAAAATCAATGAGGATACTCAAATTGTAATAATTGTTACAAAACGTTTAACAGTGCTTATAACAATGTGAAATGGACATCACAAAACGTTTTGTAATAAAGTAGCAAAATGTAATAAATTTCTTAGTAGAAACACATTTGTGTCATAGTTCCAAGGTTCACTACGTAAATAAAAGTGAAGGATGTGAAGATGTAATGTGTTATACTTATGTCAATTTGGCATTACCAACTTTTATAAAAGTAGAAAGACACAAGTACTTTCAACATTAATGTGGATATATCAATTGTAATAATTATTACAAAACGGGTTATAAAGCTTATTACAATGTGAAATTGACATCGCAACCCGTTTTGTAATAAAGTTGCAAAATGTAATAAATTTCTGAATAGTTGTAACGCATTTATGTCATAGTTCTAAGGTTCACTATGTGAATATAAGTGAAGGATGTGAAGATGTAATGTGTCATATTTACGACAATTTGGCATTAACTATTTACATAAAATTAAAAATCAAGACAAATAATTACAAAATCAATGAGGATACTCGAATTGTACTAATTATTACAAAACGGGTTGGAAAGCTTATTACAATGTGAAATGGACATCGCAACCCGTTTTGTAATAAAGTTGCAAAATGTAATGAATTTCTGAAATAGTTGTAACGCATTTGTATCATAGTTCTAAGGTTCACTGTGTGAATAAATGTGAAGGATGTGAAGATGTAATATGTCATACTTATGACAATTTGGCATTAACAATTTACATAAAAGTAGGAAAAAAATCAAATACTTACAAACTCAATGAGGATACAAAAATTTTAATAATTATTACAAAACGGGTTAGAAAGCTTATTACAATGTGAAATGGACATCACAACCCGTTTTGTAATAAAGTTGTAAAATGTGATAAATGTCCGAGTTAGTTAAAACGCATTTGTGTCATAGTTCTAAGGTTCACTATGTGAATAAAAGTGAAGGATGTGAAGATATAATGTGTCATACTTATGACAATTTGGCATTATCTACTGACATAAAAGTAAAAGAAAAACAAGAACTTTCAGTGGGGATACTCAAGTTGTAATAATTATTACAAAACAGGTTAAAAAGCTTATTACAATGTGAAATGGACATCGCAACCCGTTTTGTAATAAAGTTTCAAAATGTAATAAATTTCTGAGTTAGTTGAAACGGATTTGTATCATAGTTCTAAGGTTCTCTATGTGAATAAAAGTAAAGGATGAGAAGATGCATTGTGTTATACTTATGTCAATTTGGCATTAACTATTTTCATAAAGGCAAAAAACAAGTACTTACAAATCAAAGCGGATACACACATTGTAATAATTATTACAAAACTGGTTAGAAAGCTTATTACAATGTGAAATGAACATTGCAGCCCGTTTTGTAATAAAGTTGCAAAATGTTATGCAATTTTTCGGCGTGTGATAGGGCGTTTGTGCCACATCTCTAAAGTTCACCATGTGAATAATATTGAATGAGGTGAAAATATCACGTGGCGTACTTTTAACATAATTTTTACTTATTACTTGTATGTAAAAATAATGCTGAGCATATCAACGTGAGCTTTCATAACATCAAGGAAATTTTTATAACTATCACAAAAAGAGTGCTTATTAAATTGTAAAGTTGACGATAAAATCCATTTCCAAATAAATTTCCAAAATGCAATAAATTTCTAAGTATGTGTAAATGTAATTTTGGGCAACAGGTTCCATTTATGAATGAAATTCAAGAATGTGAAAGTGACAAGTACATGTACCTAGTTTTGACAAAATGCTTTTCACATATTACATTAAATTAATAGAAGGAAAATCGTCAGGAAATAAAAGTGAACTTTTATTAATTCAACAAAATTTTCATTACATAACTGGTTAGAGTTCTTATCACAATGTGAAATTATCATTTGTGGAATACTTCTAAAGGTCATTATATGGATAAAAGAGGACGAGTCGAAGCTGTAAGGCGGCGTTCTTTCAACATATAACTTTTACTCTTTATTTGTAAATTAAAGGGAATTCCTATAGTTTTTTATGCGCATCTTTCTGCGCAGCCGACACTTTCTATGGAAAACTGAACTGAAGTCAACATTTGTTGAAACATGTTACAGACAATCTTAAATATGAGGAATTTTGAATGAAATAACATTTTTGATAAGTTATATCAGTAATCAAATGTTGATACTGGTTTGTTGTATTGACAAGTGTCATGCCTGACAGGTATCTTGCTATTATTTGTGGTTGTGTTTCACATCGCATTTAGTACAAAGACAGTGTTGTTCATATAATGTAAGACAATTGACTTAGTACTGATAAGACAATATCACCTTTCAGGTTATTTAGTATTCAATTATAGAAGGAATTAAGAATTTTTAAAACTTTTTTTTAACTTTTAGCAGACATACATGTAATCAATTTGGCCAGGTTCGCGTCATTTCGTCCGAACAGGTGTTGTATTCTAGCGGTCTTAACATAAAATTTAGCCTGGTGACCCATACATTTTTAGCCATTTTATGCTCACAATACAATTATATATACACAAGTTCGCAATACAGCGGGTGATATAAAAAAGTTGTAAAATACTTATCCAGTATATCGCTACAGTATCCCTAACATGTATGAGCTGAATGGCTGCACATGCACAGAAAATGCTCAAAATGACAAACTTTTTCGACCATCCATGCAAGTGCATTGCACACCGTACTCTGAACTCCTCAAGAGGGGTTATTCGTTGCCCTGATCTTGCTGGGGTATCAGAGACGGAGATTGTGCAAGGCCTTGCTGAACTACATGTTACAGCTGCTAGACGCGTCAGAATAAAACTAGATGGAAAAGAAATTATAACTAACACTATCATACTTACATTTGACATCCCATTCCTTCTTAGTTCTGTAAAAGTAGGTTATCTTCAAACAAAGGTCACCCAATACATACCAAATCTCCTCCAATGCTATAACTGTTTTAAATTTGGACACAACGAATGAAACTGCAAAGGAGATTTCATTTGTCACAAATGCAAACAAAACGGTTTCTCTCATGAGCCAGACAGGTGCAAGGGTCCATTGTGTTGTGTGAATTGCGGCGAGGAACATTCAGCCAGGTCTCGCGACTGCAAGACATGGAGGATCGAAAAGGAGGTCCTCAATGTCAAGTTCACACAGGGCATTGGATTCCCCGAAGCCAGACGAATCGCAACTGCTAAATTCATACCTCCATCTTTAACAACATATTCTTTAATTACAAAATCAAATGCACCCAAATCAACAACGTTTTTGACGCGTCTACACAAACTGATTCTGTGCCTGTCCCATATTTACCAAAGGAAAAGCCGAAAGTATCAGAAAAACCTTTGCAGACACCACAAGCTCAAAATGCAGCTGCTAAACCAACACTGCCACCAGTTGTACAAAATGTACCAAAGTATTCAAGCACGCCGTCATCGTTATATCAAACTCCGATCAACGTGGGGTGAGTCAAACACCCAAACAAAAAATTGACTTGAACACTGATAGGTTTGGAAAGGGATCAAATGATCCCATACAAACCCATAACCGGTTCCCTCTTGGTATGAACCGGTTGACGGGGGAGGATGATTACGATCCGCCATTATCTGCTCCGTCCAGTTTAACTAGCACAAAGGAGGGGAATATCAAAAGGTTCCCTCCTGAGTCAATGCAACACTAATACTTTAAATTTCCAGTCGTTCAATTTTTGTTTACCATTGTAAATGGAAATTAAAATTATCCAGTGGAATTGCCGTGGACGTAAAGCAAATTATAATGAAATTCTCCTTCTCTTATCAAAATATAATCCTTCACTTATGTGCCTTAGTGAAACATTTTTAAAGGAAACGGACAAAATAGCTTTCAAAAATTATTCAGCGTATAACTTCATTAATACTAACACTGATAGAACTTCTGGTGGTACATCTATTATTATTAATAATGCATATCCGCACAGACAAATTGTTCTAAATACATGTACTCAATCAATTGCAATAAACGTTACATTGCATCGACCAGTTACTAACTGTTCGATTTACATACCTCCCAAATTTAAACTAGATCTTGAAGATCTTGATGATCTTATAAAACAATGACCACAAACTTTTTTGCCTATGGGAGATTTTAATGGTCATCATGAATTTTGGGGCTGTTCTGACAGCAACACTAGAGGTCTAATTATTGAAACTTTTATTGAAAGAAATGCCCTCTGTTTATTAAATTTTGAATGGAAAGTACTGGATGACTTGCATGGTAGTGACCATTTTCCAATTATTATTTCAAATACTTCTAATCTGCCATCAGACCACCCTTCATATTTCAAATTTAATAAAGTTTGACTGGAAGCAATTTAAAACGTTATGTAAAAATGATTTGACTTTGGAGAATTTTACTAATTTTATGATCCTATTGATCGGTTTTCGGTTCTTCTGTCCGAATATGCTGACAAGTCCATTCCTAAAACTTCAAGAAATGGTAAACATAAAAATAAGCCTTGGTATAATGATGATTGTAAGACCGCTGTTCGAAAACGTAGAGCAGCAGTTAAAAAATTCAATATACGGCCGACAGAAGAAAATCTACAATCAGTTACGATTCTGAGAGCAAAAGCTCGCAGAACTATAAAACAAGCAAAGAAAATATCATGGCATTCATACGTTTCAAAACTTAATTCTAGGTCATCGGTTAAAAACGTCTGGGAAATGATTCGCAAAATAAGTGGAAAAGAAAAAACTTCAAATGTTTCCCATCTAACAAAATCAGACCAGTCTACTGCATCTACGAATGAGGACATTGCCAATACACTTGGTGAAACGTTTTCAAAAAACTCTTCACCAAACAATTATGATAAAAGGTTTCAAAAGATAAAATCGACTAAAGAAAGTAAACCTTTAAATTTTGATTCAAATAATGATGAAGATTATAATAAACCCTTTTCGCTCACAGAGTTGCTTGACTCTTTAGACAAATGTCATGATACTGCAGCTGGCCCAGACCAAATTCATTATCAACTTTTAAAACATTTACCACAAGAATCATTAGACCTCCTACTTGAAATTTATAATATAACATGGAAAGTTGTCATTTTTCCAGATTCTGGTAGAGAAACTATAGTTATTCCAATACCAACACCCGGGAAAGATAGCACGAAACCCAGTAATTATAGACCGATTGCCCTTACTAGTTGTTTATGTAAAACTCTAGAACGTATGATCAATTCAAGACTAGTTTGGCATCTTGAATCTCAAGGCCTAATTACTAACTTTCAAAGTGGTTTTCGCAAGCAGCGCAGCACAACTGATCATCATGTTCGGCTGGAAAAATTTATTCGTGATGCATTTGTTAAAAAGAGCATCTAGTGTCTGTCTTTTTCGATTTGGAAAAAGCTTATGACATTACATGGAAGTATGGTTTTATGAATGATCTTAACGACTTAGATTTAAAAGGTCGTATTCCAATATTCATATCGCAATTTTTATCTGATCACAATTTTAAAGTACGTGTTGGTTCAAAATTAACAATATAGTGAAATGTTTGTTACCAGGGACAGATTCTTCATTATATGTTGATGATTTTTTAATATGTTATCGTTCAAAAAATATGCGTACGATTGAACGCCAATTACAGCAGTGTTTGAATAAAGTTCAAACTTGGGCCATAGAACATGGTTTTAAATTTTCCAAATCATAAACTCAGTGTGTCAACTTTTGTCAATTACGGAAACAACATTGTGACCCTGAGCTTTTTCTAAATGGTACAAAAATACCCGTTGTTGACGAAGCAATATTTCTTGGTGTTATTTTTGATAAAAAGCTTTCTTTTATACCACACATGAAATACCTGACAGCCAAATGATTGAAATCGTTGAATCTTTTAAAGATAATTTCAAATACTGATTGGGGAGCAGATCGCAAAGTTTTGTTAAGACTTTATAGAGCTTTGACTAGATCCAAGCTAGATTACGGTTGAGTTGTTTATGGTTCAGCCAGGAAATCGTATTTACAAATGTTGGATACTATCCATAATCAAGGTCTTCGTATTGCTCTTGGCGCATTTAGAACATCGCCTGTTGAAAGTTTGTATGCTGAAGCAAACCTACCCTCCCTTTACACGAGACATGAAAAACTGTCATTGCAATATGCTCTGAGGGTAGCTGCCAACAAATCCAATCCTGCTCATAAAATCATATTTAAACCCAAGTACCACGATTCATATGACAGAAAACTGAAACAAATTAAACCTTTTGGATTTCGCATTAATAATTCTATGAAGGAAACTGATTTTGAATTTGATGATATAAAAGAAAACTTAGTTCTGAATACACCACCATGGACTCTTAATTCTCCAACAGTTCTTTTTGATATGAAAACCCGCCTTGAAAAAGTCTGAAACAAACCCTGAAATATTCAAGTCCAAATATAACGAAATCAAGTCGACTTAAAAAGATCATTTTCCAATTTATACAGATGGTTCAAAAGATGATTCAAAGGTTGGATGTGCCGCTGTTAGCCATCTGCATCAATCAAAATTACGTTTGCCAAATAACGCTACAATTTTTTTCAGCCGAAGCAAAAATATTGATTTGGCCCTCAATTTTATTTCAGAATATAATGAAGAAAAGTTTATCATCTTTTCCGAATCACTTTCTGTATTACAATCAATACATAACCGTAATACTGAAAATCCTCTCATTCAAAATATTTTTCTCAGGGTTCATGAACTATCTTTTAAAAAGTCCATCATATTCTGTTGGATTCCTAGCCATGTTGGTATTTATGGAAATGAAGATGCTGATACCGCAGCAAAGAAATCACTTTCATTAAATCAATCTAAATTCAAATTACCATATACTGATTTTACGTCAAATATCAGCAAATACATTTAAACTAAATGGCAGCCTTTATGGAACAATGCTTCGATCAATAAACTTCGTGAGATTAAACCTACTTTAGGTGAATGGCCCCAAGGAAATAGATCTGTTCGCAGGGAGGAGGTTGTTCTTTCTCGTTGCCGAATAGGTCATACTCGGTTGACTCATTCATATTTTCTTAACAATGAAGATCAGCCTGAATGTGTACCATGTCAAACACCGCTTACTGTTAAACATGTTTTAATCGACTGTGTAGACATCGATCCACAGCGCAATTTATACTATAATGTTGAATCGTTGAAAGAATTGTTTGAGCAGATTCCTGCCGATAAAATTTTACAATCTTTGAAACAAATCGGCTTATATCATAAAATCTGAACCTTATTTGATTTTTATTCACAACTTTTACACTTTTTTTATGTTTGCAAATGATTTTTACACTATATATGTATATACATTTTCACTTTACAGTTTTATATATGCTTTACAATTAACGTAATCCATTTAACTTTTCTCAGCGATATATGACCTTTTTGTGTCGATTCGCCGTAAAACCCAACTCATTCATTCATTCATTTTATAACAATGGAAAATATAACAGAGAAATATATATTTTCACTTTAGACATAACAATGAGTATCATACAATTTTAGCGACAAAGTTATCCCTGGATGAATGATGAGTATTCTACAACTCATTTCCAATGTTTTCTTTTTGATAATGGGTACGGTCAAGGTAAAAACTAGGAGTGATGGTTTAAAATAAACGATTTGATACTGAACTATACTTGTTAAATTTTTAACATATCATTATGGTCGCTGAAATGATGGGTTAAACTATAATAACATCACAATCGCAGAAACTGGAAAAGTTAGCTGCAGTTATATTATATTTTTTATGCCATAAAATTAGACGCTCATCCGGTATTCAGGTGAAAATGAAATGAATAGAATCAGAATTCAGACAGGGGATTGAGTCCTTGGTAATAAATGAGAAATTCAGAACTCGCTTAAGTACCTGTCTTTACGCGCATCTTCTGAACCTAAGTACAACTTGTATTAAATATCATCTTAGAACAGCTTCATTTTATTTGAAAATATTGCTGACTGAGTGATGTGAAGCAAGTAAGTTTGCATTTCAGTTTGGTATTTTAATTGAATGTAATTAATTACAATTTGCAATTTAGTTGTAATTTCATTAATTACACTGCCAAAATTCATGGTATTATAACTGTATTTTTTATAATGTTATTGAACCTTAATTAATGATATCTTAAAGTAATTGAACCCAGGTCTGGCCTGGACAAGCTCTTTAATACCTTTGATCCACAAGTGTAACCGAGACCTTCGAGACCTCTGATCCTTGTGCGAGACTGCGACCCATAAATGTTAAAAAGATTGCTGCATACCTATTAAAGCTATGGCCCAGGCCAGCTCTAAAATGACATTTGACTCCAAATTGTGACATTGACGCTCCGTCTCAAGGAGATTAACATTCATGCCAAATATCGGTAAGAATCCTTAATGCATGTCAAAGTTATTGCACGAAAGAGATTGAGATAGAAACCGCGGATTTGCGCATGACAGTCCGTCTCATTGAGGTTAACATTCATACAAAATATAAATAAAATAGCTCTATGCATGTCAAAATTATTTTCCGTACAACAAGAATCCTGACAAACGCATTCACTTATGCACTAAAGCACATTCATCGAACAGCAATATGGATGACTATGTGTTCGCTCTCCGCAAGCAGGCTCGAAATAAAATAGTGTTCCGGTAACTGATAAACGACTTTTCGGTAACAGATTTTACCTCGATTTCTTTTAACAAGGAATCAATCAAGAACATTGTCTAACAAAGTTATCCCACTCAACTGTAAAAAATTGGCTAAAATTATGTTTTTCTTTGTTTAGTATAGTTTAAGCACTCGGACGTTATTGTGAAAATATATTCAAAAGCGTGCGTGCGTGCGTGCGTGCGTGCGTCTGTGCGTGCGTGTGTGTTCGGGTTAAGTGTCTTTATTTAACACTATTTTCGGCCATAAAGATTACGATATCTACTTGTAGCACTGAGTGAAATGTCAAACTTCATATTTCTGCTTCACTGTCACGAAGCAGATACATGTATGTGGTATGATACCCAACCCTTTCACAACACACTGACACTGGGCTGGCCAGTCCTAAACAGTCCTTTTAATATTTCAAGCGCCAAACAAGGTAGCCACTGGTAACATTTTTCACACCTTAGATATGAGGCGGCCATGTAGCAAACCCACGATCGGCCGCACTCCAAAAGAGTACGTTTTCAGCCAGTTATTTTAGGATGATGAGGCATTTGTGGTACAGAACGGCCCGGACATGTTGCCCTTTTGCAAGTATTTCAGAATAACTTGCTTATGTCCTGTTTATCTTATGTATCAAAAACGCCTTCTTCATGTGAATGGTAGGCTGGTGGTGTTTAGTTCATATACATTGTTAATCAGATGTTAATAGGTTTTATCATTAGCTGAAACACTGAAGTAACGTTATTTTAAGTTCATTTTTTTCTTTACACAGAATCAAGCTCAAAAACAAACATTTGGTGTGATAATCAGCCGATCAGGCCCTTTTAAAACAACAACATGAACGCATTTTTTTCTCACAGACTTAAGAAAATCTGTTGATTACAAATCAATAAATTCTTAAAATCATTACATAACCATCTGTTACATAATCAATTAAAACATAGATAAACAAAGTCATGTATACTTGTGTCACAGCGTATAATTTTCTGAACGTTCTCGGTTGAAACGATGTTTTAGAAGGATAGATTATTAAACCAACAGGGGAACAGCAATCATGTTCAAACTCTACAGGTTGCTCAACACGACGAAATTGAAGGAGACACGTTGCAAAAACACTAATTCCCCAAGTACGCAGACGAGCATACGACAAGCACGCGCTCAAGCACACGCACACAAACACTCACGCACGCAGTTAAAGCAAACGCATAAAACCAAAATATAACGCTAGGCTTCCTACTTTACAAATGTTCTTAATATACTTTGTTCATCTTATAGTAGAATGTAAACGTAAGATATTATACATGTTTCGGACATCTTAAATCACGGGCAAAATGAACAATGAAGTCGCAAAGGCAAGTATGGTACGAGTAACGTCAGATCGTACTTATAATATAAAACTTGCCAACTGCATAAACTAGTTCAAAAATGGCCAACATTACGTGTTTGAAAAAAAGCAAACAAAGCAGATCGGATTAAACATTGATTTAGCTTTTGATTTTTCTAAAGTTAATTTAAATTAACATATAAATGGCAAACGAATCTCGGAAAGACACCGCCCTCGGTTGTTCAAAAACGTTTACCGAAATATAACTTCCTTTTCAATTGTTTTGAAAAAATGTATAAAGATATTTTTTGTTGCGGATGGGGAGGTTTTTTAATGGGGTCGAGAACGCTGGCAATAGTAACAAGAAGGGGATATTAGTTAATTTGAGAAACGTAAAGGGTAGAGGAATGTAGAGGATACAGTAAGTGTATGAGAGAATCTAAGAAACAATTAGAGGCATAAGCTTTTGTAAGGATTGTAAAATAATTAGGTATGTTATAAATGGAGGGTTGGGGTAGAAGTGGGGTTGGGGGTATATGAGGGTATATGAGGGATACTGAGAAAACATACTTCGTGTACTTTAAATAAGTTTAAGAAAAGTGAACGCAACATTTTTCGGGGAAATGGATGCGGAAGAGATGGTGTGTTTATGGTTGGTTGCAAAAATTTGAAAAATTGTAAGTGATCCAAACTGTCTGCAGTCGTTTCTACATGCGGGTCTTAGTTAAATCGTAATTCAAACAGATTATACACCCTTTGTGTAAATTTACAGACTAAAATTGATAGTCTGTATAATTACAGAATGAATGTTTGTGTAGACCTGTACAACATAAGAAGTACAATTTGTTTGTTCACACTTACATTCCTGTTACATCTACATGTTAAAGTCGTTATGGATTTATTCTATTTTCAGGTACCAGAACAATATGAAAACATTTATCAAAATATAAGCTCATCAAGAAAAAAAAATACTGCGGTAACGAATTTTTATTTAAATATGTAAATATGAATAACACCTGGTCTAAGCTATATTCATTGATATATTAAACTTTATTCCAAAATTACAATAAGTATTCATGTGTTTCTTTTTTTTGCACACATGGAAACATTTAAGGCATCTCATATATTTTGGACTATAATGATTTTTTATGAAGCTACGTGACATTAATGTGTACATATTTGTACATTAAGAGTATCAATAATAACCATAACATTGCTTCATGTAGGAATGGTGTCGGCTCTAGACGAAGCGGTTGGTAGAATAACTAACGCTTTGCAAGTTAGGGGATATATGGATAACGCGCTTATAGTGTTTACAACTGACGTAAGTATAACGTATTTTATCAGCTTTAATTCATACCTGAACTTGTTTTCAGTTTGATATACTTAATGAGTGGTAATGTAAATATCAATTAATATAATTTCTTAGTCAAAAATTGGAACTTTTGTTATGCTTTAACTTAAAAGCAAAAATGAAATATAGGTTTAATTGATAGACAAATTAGCATGTAAAAAGTTTATGGTCTGTCTGGAACATATTGTTTTCAGTAACCTATCGTAAAATGCATTTAGATCATGAGATGCATATCGTTATTTAATCAGGAAATATGAAAATGATTCAAATAGTTATTTCCCATATAGACAGAAACTGCTTACTTTGTTTTATAAATGTCATGAATAAAAAAGCTTATTGGGGAGATACTGATTTTTTATATGCAACATTAGCAATTTAAGATGATAATTAGCATTGCACGTCATTAATCGATTTAGCCGTCGTTTCCCTTTTGAAGCTCTCATTGACTGATTTACTGGTTGAATGTCTTCACAAAAATAGCATCAATAATATATTCATATATCATAGGTTAATTTTATAGTGTTGTGTTGTGTTGTGTTTCTTGTTGCGATTGTACATGTGCTTTTATGAATATTTGAAATAAATTGCTACATTTTAAGGTAATGTTGGATACATTTTGCCTTTAACCATATTTATAATAATTTTTATGATTTATGTTCTCAAAAATCTTATATATCTAAAATTAATTGCAATCAAAAAATTACCTCCTAAAGCGGGTTTTTGTTACAGTGCCTGCGCCAGTGCAGGAGATCGTAGGCTCACTCCCCTGGCCATGTCATATTAGAGACGGAAAATAATATTAGTAACTTAATCGTTTTGCGTTCAGCATTACGTTTATAGTTCCAGGACTGGTCAGTATAATTTTGACTGTGTAGGGTATAATGCCAACTGTCTATTGTATAATATTTCAGTGAGGCAGCGCCATAACTAGCATTTTGCCCACTGCAAATAGACGCTATCGTTTATGACTGAAAAACTGTAAGAAAAGAGGCTAGACCCGCACACTGAAACACCTGAATATGTTGTATGATTATTTATTGCAAGGAAACAATTTGAAATGAAATAAATCATATTAAAAGGATCAAAATAAATCTTCAAGTGCGAATATTTTTATGTAAATAACCAGTAATAAAAAGATAAGAGGTAAGGGTAGATTTCTCGGAAGCACAGAGCACCAAAAACACAGCCACAGAGCCACGCATTTGCATAGTAGGCCCACAACAAAATGAAGCTGTAATGGAAAAATATTTCAGACGGGTTGCTTCGAACATGCAACAAGTACATATTAATTTATGCTAAATATAGATGGAGGAGCACAGCATAATTATCATGTGCATAATAATAACCACAGCATAATTATAGGTCAAGGTCAGGGTAAACTGAGAAAACATGAAAAATTCGCTGAAAATGTATTTTTCATGTTTTCTCTCTTTGAATACTATTTGCATTTTGTATTGCTATAAACATTGTATAATGTTTTATGCGAATAAAATCTTTGGTATTGGTATTGGTAATTATAATGTGCGAAAAATTGTTATCTTGTTTAAGGAATTCTTACACAGTCAAATCGAACGAGGATATTCATTGATATAATGTTAGGTTTTGTTTAATGTAAGGTTGCGTGATGATCGAACGGTCCTAGAGTGTAAGTCTTGTGTCATCACGATGAAGACAACCGAACGTCTGAAACACACCATATGTTTGGTGTTCTGCCCTTTTACAGTTGGACGCTACATGTCATATTGATTGAATTTTATGGCAATATCCAAAAACGAAGCCTCAAACAGCTTATACATAAAAAACCATGTACGCAACTGACAATGTACAGTAGAAATAAAAGTTTATCATTTACAAATTGAAATTAATGAAAATCTGTGTCAATTAAAATGATTTTAATTAATCTAAGAAGTAAAAGCACAATACTCACCTGTGAAAAGACTTCTTGGTTTGTTTGTTCCAGGATGATACATGCAGTAGACTGGTTCCCTAATTTTCTGTCAATTGCCGGCGGTACTCCAGGTAACATGTAGATGTAGATGTATAACTAATGGGTAGTAGCAGTTTTCCGTTGTGAGAAATTTTTGTTTTCTTGTTTTATATTTTTGCTCAGTTTACTAATATAAACTGTGATGCATATGACATTACAAACACCTTTTTTTATCTCACAGACCTCTTTCTACATCAACATTAACTAACAAAACAAAAGTTTTGTCAATCAGAGGTTCTTTCTCGATGCATGCATATATTAGAAGAAGCTGAGATTTGCAGATAAACACATGGACTCCTCCATTTAAGAAAAAGTGCCTAACGTATTTGAACCTCTGTTGTACCTAATATATTTTGAATTTTGTTGTCATTCCATTAAAAGGCATGAATACAGCGATTGTATTAACTTAAAGATTCTGCTGTGGATGGTGTCAACCAATGACAGACTATCAGTGCAGGGACTAGATCTTCACGAAGCGAGTTTGTATATAATTTTGACAAAATTGACAATAGATCGGCAATAAGGTGTGTATCCATCGCAAATAAAATAATGTTTACCTCATGTAATTTGATAAAAAATTTGATGAATAACTTGTCGAAATAGATACATATAAGATACGGACGTTAATCTTAATTTCTTTTTCTAAGTGACTAAGCTTGTGCATAGATATACCTGAGTGAAGTTCAGGCAATTGAGTTATAGATTTATACTAACTGTTATACAAACTAAACATTTTAGCTTTTATTTTCCCTTGCGCTATTAAATATTTTATAAATGCATTTACGCTGTATAGTGATAAGTACCTTCTCGAAGTCTAAGACAATTAACAATTAGACAAAATTCTTACACCACTGTCATTAAGAAAACTTTCAAATGATGGTTCTTTAATAGTTACAAGGTCTTCTAATTCGAGTGTAAAAATAGTTCTTTTGAGTAATTAAGTGAGAGCTGATATGCTGAATAAATTTTAATCTCGTTGAGGCATATATCCTGCCTGAACTAAATATGATACATTCATTCAAACTTGAATAACTGAACCAACCATAACATTAGTCAACATGTTACTTTCATTGGATTTCTGGTCACTTGTTTTGATGAATGACAATGTTTCAGTTACTTTTATTATTGAAACATGTGCAGTTGAAACATTCTATAAAATGTCTCACTAATACATTAAGGACACTGTAGTGTAGTGACTTTCCAACTTTTTCGGAGGAGGATCCTTTAGATCTACTGGATATTAAAACGACCATCAGGAGATTACAAATTTTCTATTCTTATCTTTTAATTGACAAATAAATAAAAAGTGTAAACATTGCAAAAAAATCATTATAGATCATCCATTTTAAGATTTATAATCTTATTATATAATGATATATATAATATTGATATAATATGCGCAGTTGTTTGTTTGCTTGATCAGTCAAATACGTTGTAAAGGAAATTTTTAAAACTTATTTTATTTAACTTGAATGTCATGTAATATACTTAAATAGGTATAAGTGCAATATGCCAGTACTTTTAATATCATATTGTTATCATGTATTATTAGAGTCAAGCTGTCACAAAAGTGGTAAAGACTTTTGCAATAAAAGCATGTAAGCTCACCTGCAAATATCTTCTGTTTATTTCAGGAATACATGATTTTACAGTACTTGCTAGTAATAAAAATGTTCTTATTCTTAAGAGATTTATCAAATTGCATATTTGTTTTTTTTTTGTCATCAATGTAGGCTTTCGATTTTTCGCTTAAATTTTGTGAGAAAATTTCGGCCATCCCCATTTTTACTTCTTTCCGTAACCGATTTTCCTTGAATTTTCATTAAATAATACAATATTATAAATCATATTCATTTCAAGGGTGAAAACAGGACATGTCAAATTTTCAAAATATTAAAGATATCTTCAAACGTTTTGAATTCATCGCCAGAAAGCGATTTTCATAAGATATCAAATTCCAATTTTAAACTCCAGAATTGCTTTTGATTCTTATTTAGGTTTTATTTAGTGTTGTTATAAAACATCCAGGATATCTATCACAATAGGAGGATACTACGTCATCGCGCACCTGCTAAACGATCGTCCGCGGACACCAAAGGTAAACAAACCCGTCGCTCGGAAAGTAAAATTTGATCTTTATTTATCAACACTGACTTTTTGCAAAATCTCTTTCGGTGCATCGAAGAACTATATGTCCTATAGTGTCCCCGGTGTATATACTTTTCTAACAGTCCTTGTAGTTTTATAGATTACGATGTTTAAAAAAAAATTCTCAAAGATCCACTGCGTAGACGGACCTGTCTGGCTTAAAAGCCGATTATACAACCGTGCACGAGCTCGAACAATTGTCGTCGGGTCTTCCAAAATGCCCATACACTATCATCAACGTTCAAGTTTGTCCCGTGGTTATGTATTTATGATGTTTTGAGAGAAAATTAAAAAAGATCCATCATGTAAACGGCTGATGAAAAGATCCACCATGTAAACGGGTGATAAAAAATCGATTCACCAGGATGTAAATTAACCTGAACTTCCTCCTTTTCTTTTTTTCTAGTTATGCTGATATTCTTTTAATAAATATTAATTGTATATTTCAGAAAATGTTCGTCTGTGCTCTATGCGCTAAAGAATATAAAAGCAAGTCTGGCTTGATTAAGCACGAGAAGAGGCATGCGGGCGTTGGCCTGGGTGATACCTTTGTTAAACATACACGTATCTAAGTGCACATAAAATTTATGCCATGGGAAATTAGCTCAGGTATTTTATGAAAGCTTTGACGCCAACGTTATTGGTGCTAGATGAAAAACGCAGATTTCTAAGATAACCACGAAAGTTAAGTTGACTAATGTTAAGTCCAAAATTAGGACAATGTCCAGATCATGTTAGTGTCGGCGACTGAGGTGGATAAGAAATGGTCACAGTCTCACAGATTACTTTTTCATGCGTATCCATAATACATTAATTAGACATATTTGCGCTAGGAAGAATGGTCAACCTTGTACGGATATGGAACTGTTCTTGGCACATTATCCATCCGACAATATTGTTATATCTTTACGCTTGATATTTTCTTGTTGACTATTATTTTGGACTATTTTACCATGTGGAATTAATGATTAGATATACTCTAATTTTGTCATACACAATCCCTTACAAAATTAAATAAGGATATTTCAAAGAAAAACACAGCAACTTAATCAATTTATTGCTATGTTCAAATTATCGTCTGGGTCTATACCTTCATTTTGGCTCAATCCAGGTGAACGTGTTCATCCGATTTCTCATGCGTAGTATCCTTGGGCTCACTAGGATCGTTGACACTGTTATCTGGAGTAGAAAACAAAGTATAGCGTTCTCTTAGGGATACATACTGATACACATAGGATAAGACTGATATTTGTAAGAATACGAATAATATTGTTATCAAAATATTTTTAAACATACGTACATCTCTATTCTAACATATTTGAATTATAATATGTTTAAATTTACTTTCAAAGACAGAATAATAAACTATGTAAACTAATTATAAATACTGAATTTGTGAAACGAGATAGACATTTGAACTAATAAATTCTTCCTTAAAGCAGTTAGAATTTCGACTAAACAAAACTTTATATTACAAAGTGGATTAATCATTAAGGACAACCTACCCTTTGGGATGTCAGTGTACTCTGTCTCAGGTGATTCAATAGTGGGCGGTGATGAAGTAAGCAGCATTACTGGTGAGATTGGACCCACTGCAGTAAAGATCTCAGCCTGACTCGAGCTAACACTTATATCTGTATAATAATAATAATCATAATAATAATAAGAAGAAGAAGAAAAAGAAGAAAGAAATGAATCATGATAATACCAGATTTATATAGCATGAGGACATGCAGCCTTGGTGACATTGATCCACAGAACAGAGAAGCCTATAGGTATTAGAAACTCAAGCCATCTGCTGCCTATCCCGAAGCCAGGGACACCCGCATCAGTTGACAAATAAACTCAGGATCAAGTCAAATCAAGGCAATTCCTTCCATACAAAATGAATATTCAAAGACGCTTAAAAACGACATATATACCAAAGAGCAGATAAAAAGCTTCATATATTGTTCTTAATTACATTGTAAAATATGTTTTACATCGCTACACTGACACCAGGTTTCTTAAGAATTTCTTATAGTTAATCAACAAATTATGGCGACATATCGTTTGGGATTCACTGTACCCGGGTGAGCCAATATTGTCCGGTGGCGACGTCAATACCATTTCTCGTGAGACTGGTAAAAGTGAAGAGAAGACGCCAACCTCACTCGTGCCAACACTGTTATCTGTAAGAACATAAATGCTACATGTATTGCTTGCAAGTCCTTACACTGCATCTGTTTATATTAAATTTTAATATTGAAACATGTTATGTGCTCAGTGTGCATTCAAAACATGTATATGAGAATAAAGAAATATGTCTGAAGTATTTACAATTTAAGATATTCGACTGATAATTGAATCAAATAACATCAAAACGTTGACCATGGTAATGTTAAATATAATGACACTGTTGTTAATATGTCTGTTCTCGCAATATTACTATGAATATTACATTTATAACTTTACTGCGTTCAATTAAAGACTGAAATGTTGGGAAAACGAAATTCTAATTTGTTGAAAATATATTTACCACAAGGTGTTCCAAACTGCAGTTGACGAAACCGTTTTCTGTGTGGTGACTTTGTCAGTGTCATGAACTTCCTAGTCATGGGCGACTTCACAGGAGTTCGGAACTTCCTTTTCTTGAAGATATTTGATATCTTAGGCTGTGGTGGTGACTTTGACGGTCCATCAACAGGATGACTTGCTTTCAGTGCATTCCTGTACTCTTTGTTTGACCGATATCGCTTTGTCCGTGTAAGGGACAAGGTCGCCTCTTTTTTCTCATGTTTGTAACAGTGAGTAAGAATGAGAAACAAGGTGGTACCGTATTAAAGTACTTATTGAAAGGTCAAGCTGCCAACCATGTTTTAAGTGTATCGTCACCAAAAAACAATTATATATCTATCAGTTTTAGAATAAATTTACATGGTGACTCGATTTTTTATCACCCGTTTACATGGTGGATCTTTTCATCAGCCGTTTACATGATGGATCTTTTTTAAATTTTCTCCCAAAACATCCTAAATACATAACCACGGGACAAACTTGAACGTTGATGATAGTGTATGGGCATTTTGGAAGACCCGACGAAATTTGTTCGAGCTCGTGCACGGTTGTATAAGCGGCTATTAAGCCAGACATGCAAATCTATGGGTCCGTCTACGCAGTGGATCTTTGAGAAAAAAAAATTTAAACATCGTAATCTATAAAACTACAAGGACTGTTAGAAAAGTATATACACCGGGGACACTATAGGACATATAGTTCTTCGATGTACCGAAAGAGATTTTGCAAAAGGTCAGTGTTGATAAATAAAGATCAAATTTTACTTTCCGAGTGACGGGTTTGTTTACCTTTGGTGTCCGCGGACGATCGTTTTAGCAGGTGCGCGATGACGTAGTATCCTCCTATTGTATCATTACAGCAACCCGCACATAACCTGTAATTTGATAAATTCTAATCAGAATTATGGTTCAACAATCTTTATAGGGTTGGCAAATACAAGCTGATTCAAGGACAACGTGACCATAGGTATTACGGAAAAGATCCACAGCCAGAAGTTCGGTTGTTTGATTTGAACAGTGAGTCTTCTTTTCAAAGCAAGTAAATCGTTCGACTTGTTTGATAACAGGAATATGGTTATGTACATAGATACATAAAAGTTCAAATTTATTTGTGGCATAGTTGATAGCAGGTACATACTCTGAAGATAAAAGAGGGCCAAAATTAAAATAATTGGAGGGCTTAGAGGAAAATAAATGGCTATCAGAATATAGGCAAATTAAAGAAGGTTGATAGCCGCTTTTTGCCTGATGTCTTCCATATTACTGTATAACTGATCCTATTGAAGACTATGAGAGCGTGTCGGTTAATTGTTGTTGATTATTTCATTGCTAAACACATAAAATTGCTAACACTGTGCGAAATTGGATTGTAGATCTTCGAAAGGAAACCTACATTATTCTGGAATCGTGGTGTATGTATAATCCTGGGTCCAATTTAATGGGGGAAAATCAAAATGAAAGAGTAAAATTGTCTAGGTTTATATTAGGTTATGGAAAACTTTTGTAAAAATAATTTATTGAAACTTGTGACCACTTGACGCATTTGTGGAGTTTTAAACTGTCATTTTTAGAGAAGGCACCTTATTTATTTACATTTTCCTAATGAAATTATATGAAAAGTATTCGGACGCATAAAATGCAATCAATCAGCAAACGAATAGCAGACTGGATCTAATTAAGACTGTCCATGAGAGGTTGTGCAATTTGCAACTCCTTGTACGCAAGTTGCATTGTTTTCTCTATAAAATGCATGTCAAAATACATATATCATTTTTATTTGTTAAATGATTTCTTCTTTAAAATCAGATTTTAGCGTTGCTTGATATTACTTCCAATTTTTATGCCAAAATCTCTATTCAAATTGACTTAACAACACATATATGTTATAATATATTTTTAAGTTATTTGTTTTTGTTTGTTTTCTTTACATTACAGTTGACTTTTAATTATATTAATTGATATAAAATTCTTTTTTTAGAATCGATGTAATAAGAAATTATTTTCAAAAGCTGAAAACTTTTGACCTTAGCACATAGATTATTATTCTTCAGGTAGAGAATCTGAAATTAACAAAGTTTCTGTAGAAGAATTACGTCAACATATCAACCAACTTTTAATATGACTGAAAAGAATATATGTCATACTTTCCATGGTTTCGCTACGCTGATGCTGATTTACTTTTCCAAATTGGAGCGAACTTTTCTTCTCCATTTAGTACAGTTTGTAAAGAAATAGAGCCTTAATTTAATTTTATGTTTTACTTAATTGGCTTGGAATGTTTTCGCTAATGATAGAGCCTTTATTAGCGGGGAATTTACTTACATTGTGTTGTACAACTTGTTGAAAATAGGGTAAGTGCCAGGTTGGTATGCCCTAAACGCGTTTAAACCTCCAGTTTCCTTTAAATAATTTACTGACTGTTCAAAGACGGTGACCTTATTTTCTGTTGCTTATGTTATTTTGTTTGTTGTAAGCATTTCTTCCTCATTCTCGTTGCTCCTGTCTCCCCCTCCTGTCCTCTTGCACAGGTTTTTTTCTCCCTTTACTTGAGTTGGATTTCGTGTCCCCCTTCATTTTGGCTGCCGGGGTCATGGGGCGGTGCACAATTGTTTTATCATGTTTGTTGGTGTGCGTTTGTGTGCTTGTGTGTCTAAAGCAGTACCCTGCAGTGTTCATATATCTTACGTATCTGTTTTTCTATGTTAGTTGGGCGTGGTTGTGTGTTTGTCTTTGATACATGAGTGTCTGCGCTGTTGTGGTTTACGTTGCACTGTAACTGTGATTAAGAAAGATGGCATTCCTTTTAAACATTCATCCTTGTTCTACTTCCACCTTCAACCGCCCCTTTTCTACCCATTACCACTTCCTCCGATTCTATCTATATTTGGCATATATTTATTTGTACTTGTAAGATTTTTGAAGCAACCCGTCTGTAATATTTTTCCGGTAGAGCTTCTTTTTATTTTGTGCCTACTTTGCAAATGCGTTGCTCCGAGGCTGTGTTTTTAGTGCTCTGTGCTTCCGAGAAATCTACCCTTACCTACTATTTTACGAGCCAGAGAAGGATCATTCAGAGGAATCTCTGCAGCGGGCACATCCACAGCTAGGGGGTCAGAACTCAGTGGCGTCTGATAGTCAGAAGAGAGAGAGAGAGAGAGAGAGAGAGAGAGAGAGAGAGAGAGAGAGAGAGAGAGAGAGAGAAACAGCGGTCAGGTTTTGCGTTGTGTCTGTGAAATAAAATGTTTATATGAATAGATTGCAATTGTTATACTTCAGCTGTCTCTGGTGTTGGTCGAATGCGTATAAAGTACCTCCAAAAATGCTAATTTTGTAAAATTACAAAGTATTTGGTAATTTGATTGAAACCACTAAAGGTGATTTTCAGAAAAACGTTAAAATGAGATCCGATGCAGAAACAATTCTAGGCTTAAACATGACGGTATTTCGACATATGTTTGACGTCATAGGAGTGTAATAAAGCCATTACATAAAAATGATAATACACTAGTGTTATAAAGCTTTGACGCCGACGTTGTTTCTAGTATAGGAGTTGCTGGTCAAATTCGATTGTTATTAGGGATAAAACAGTTATTTTATTGGACAAACATAGCCATTGTCTTACAATATTACGGAAACGTTTCACTGGAGCAATTTGAAAATTTATATACAATTTTCAAATTACCTCTCTTTTATATAAAGCAAGGATTAAAAACCAACAGGTACAGCCAAAACTTAAAATTCCATCGAGAACGGCTTGTAAAAGTTAATCACGTACTGTCAACACTAAATTTGTGCTGAAAGCACCTTTTCAGTTAATATTATCATACTGAATTTAAATTGTTATAGCTTTAGAAAATGGCAATGGTTTTGTTATGCGTTTGCACATTGAAAAGTACTTAAATGGCATTATAAGCAACTGCCTTTTTGCAACGACCCAAATGTGTGGTTGGGAAATGTCTTCTGTCTTTGAATTTGGTGGGAAACATGCATATGCAAATGTTGCAAACGATTGCCAAAATGTAGGCTCAAATTTTCTAACAAGAGGGCCATGATGACCCTATATCGCCCATCTGAGTTAAGTTGCTTGCTTGAACAAATTTCTTTGCTAAAGCTTCAGAAACAAGAAAACAGATCAGTAGGTCATATTCATGGTCACTAAAAGTCAGTTCTAAGATAAGTGTGCAAAACTGTACATGCCATCCAAATTTCAAGGCTGTATCTTAAAAACAAGAAAGTAGGCCAGTGGGTCAAGGTCACAGTCGGGTGACCCTTATCACTTTGGGTCATCAGGTAATCATAATTAAACAGTCTAGGAAATATGATCTGATAATTTTTGAAGTATTTTTCCATATAACTTATGTATCAAGTGACCCCTAGGGCGGGGCCTCTTTTCACTCCAGGGGCATAATTCAAACAAAATTGTTAGACATCAACAAGGCAATGATACATACAAAATTTCAAAGGCATAAGCCTGAACTTTCAGACAAGAAGATTTTTAAAGTTTTTTCCTATATAAGTCTATGTAAAACTTCGGACCCCCAGGGCAGGGCCTCTTTTACCTCTGGGGCATAATTTGAACAATGCCACATACCAAATATCAAAAGCATAGGCCTTGCAGTTTCAGGCAAGAAGATTTAAAAGATTTTTCATATATTTGTCTATGTAAAACTAGCGAACCCTGCGGCAGGGCCACCTTTCACACCTGGGGAATAATTTGAAAATCTTGGTAGAGGACCACAAGGCAATGCTACATATCAAGTATCAAAAGCCTAGGCCTTGTGGTTTCAGACAAGAAGAGTTTTAAATTTTTTTCCCTATACAAGTCTATATGAACCATGTGACCCCCCTAGTGGCCATATCTGCATCCTAGGGGATCATTTGAAGAATCTTGGTAGAGGCCCACTAGATGATGCTACATACTAAATATCAAGGCCCTAGGCCTTATGGTTTTGTACAAGAAGAATTTCAAATATTTTCCCTATATAAGTCTATATAAACCATGTGACCCCCCCGGGGCAGGGCCATATTTGACCCTAGGGGGATAATTTGAACAATCTTGGTAGAGACCTACCAGATGATGCTACATACCAAATATCAACGCCCTAGGCCTTGTGGTTTCGGAAAGATTTTTAAAGTTTTTCCTTTCGGTTGCCATGGCAACAAGAGTTCTGCATGGAATTAAAATCTTTGAACAATTTTGAAAGGGGACCACCCAAGAATATTTCCTGTGAAGTTTGGTGTAATTCTGCCCAATGGTTTTCAAGAAGAAGATTATTTTAGAAAATGTTGACGGACGCACGACGCACAACACACGACAGACGACGCACGACGGACACTGAGCGGTCACAAAAGCTCATCATGAGCCTTTGGCTCAGGTGAGCTAATAATAATAATGCTTTGTGTAAAGTTTTTGGGGGTTTGGACACATTTTGCTATTCTGTTGATATCTCGTATTATAACATCAACGCCAGGAGATATTATAACCATTGGTATGTTACCAAGTAGCCTGGAATCGCATTGTATCGATCTAGTTAATGTTTACCGTTAAGTGCAATGAAGAAAATACAGCGTACCTGCAATATGCAATCATGTTATCCCTTTCCTTTCTGATCTAGCGAAGAATCTCAAGGAAATGTCATTTTATGAAGCAAAATAAATGTCAACTACAGCAGTCATGTCAAAACTATTGTGAGAATCACTGATATTTTTCAAACTATGGAAAGCATGCACTGTCAAATGTTAGTAAAGTTGTGCATAGACACTATAGCAGAAGTATATACAATGTTTATGAACTCTCTCTACAGTTCTGGAATATTTAACACCAAATATGACAATAAACTGCTAATTGCAACAAATAAACAATATTTACAATTTTGATTTTTTGCTTTTGCTTTAGTTATAATTTGGCAAGCAGTGTGTGCACATGAATCCCCCGTCTCAACGTAGAACAACACGTATACTTTAACAGAATTATAATTTTTTCAGCGAGAGCACTTGTCACATTTACCCAAGGACACTATGGTGACAAAGAGGCATTTGTCTATATCAGCTGCCTCCAATCCGTTGTACATAAAACAGTTCTCCTTGTCTAGAATTTCATCATCTATGTCATCAGATTCTATTCTTCTGCCACTAGAATAATTGAACCTCCACCTGTGTTTAGGCCAGATGTTCCAGATTTAAGTTAATTAGGTTTGACAGGAACCTTTTTTCTCAGAGACAGGTATCTTCGAAGACTTGTCTTTCTCAGACAACAGTTCCATTCTTGTAAATGGTTTTCTGACACTATTTGGTGACACAAATTTCCATTTCCTTAAATGAATTTGTATTGCCTTTGTTATTTTCCTTTTTGAAAAAATATCAGTTACACCTTTTTTTCAGATGATTCAACAGAAGGGGTGTCGCACACCCAATTTCTTAATGGTTATCTATATAAATTGATGAAGGAATCACTGTATCACTTGTTGTCACAAATGAAATTAAATGTTTCGTCAAATTGTTCTTAAATACAGCAGAGTTTGACCATCCGGACTTCGACATCTCACCAGCTGAAAAAAAAAACAACAAAGACAAATATCAAACAGGGAATGCCACGTGCCAAAAACCCAGCCTCCCCAAAACGAAACCCACAGCATGCAGACGTCCACACCACAAACACACACACACACACATACCCATACACGCACGCACACACAAAGCCAACACATGAGGACAAAACGAACAAACAAAGGAACACAATGGGGCACCGCCTTGGAACGGTCAGTGGCAAAAACACCACTTGGGAGTTTGAACCGGTTTATGGTGCGCACCCAACCTCACTCTTACCCCCACCATGTTCCAAAGACACGGGACAGTGTAAATAAAAGTAATCCCATCCAGGTGAATCTCTAACACACGTAATGGAAACAAAAAGGCATGGCATGTAAAACACAAAAATGAACCAAAAACGTATGTACTCAATGCGTTTCAGAAGACAGAGCAACAAGAGAAACACCCGGCGAAACAGGCCAGAAGACATATATCAAAACAGTTCAGTCCTGGTAGGATTTAAAAGCTGCTCATCATAGAGTCCTCTCCCTCTTCCGTCAGACACAATCAAAGAGGGAAGCGTAGTGTCCAACTGTAAACGGGTTGAACACTAAACATGCGGTATGTCTCAAAACAGTTGGGTCGTAACCTCTTTTAATAAAACGTTTACATTGTATAATTTTACCAAATACATTTGGAAAATTACCATGACCCAAGATCTTACGAAGTTTGTAAACCACATCCCCATAAGAAATGGGTTCAGAAATACATTCTCGCAGAAGTGTCTTTAAATTACTATTGAATTTTAAAACTAAATCAGAATTACGATAGTAAAATTTAGCAAAATATTTATGCAATTTGTAATAACGGTAGCCTTGCTGAAGAAGTTTACTTGCAATATATTGATTACGTTCATTGAAATGCTTAACATGACTACACGCTCTGGCAAACCGAATTAATTGAGAAATGTATACCCCATAAGATGTAGCCTGAGGTACATCCCCATCCAAATGGGGAAAATTTACAATACTAAAATTAAAATCATCCCTCTTTTCATAAATTTTTGTATGTATAATATTATCATAAATAGAGAGATGTAAATCTAAAAATGAATCATCAGTATCCGAATTGTTAGTTTTAATTAACTGAAGCTCCCTAGGATAAATAGTACCCACCATTTGACCAAAAACCGGATTATCCATATTAAGAATATCATCCAGATAGCGTGATGTATTATTAAATACAGTTATAATATCTGCCTGCGTATCTGGAGAAAGGCTCAACATAAAGTCTCTTTCATAACAATATAAAAACAAATATGCGACAAGGGGTGCACAATTTGTTCCCATGGGAATACCAACTACTTGTCTAAAAACTGCATTCCCAAATCTGATGTAAATGTTGTTCAATAAAAAGGAAAGGGCTTTACAAACTTCGTCACAGGTCCACATTGTATAATGTTTAATAATATTGCTAGTAAATAAAGCTTTATCAAAATTGCAAGCGAGAAATGTAGCATTCTCTCTGACAAAAGTCTTTTGAATTAGTGCAGTTAGTTTGTCATTTATTAAGTTATGTGGTAAAGTGGTATACAAAGTAGAAAAATCGTATGTACTGACTGTAGATACCTTGTAATTATCAATTTTAAACTTATCAAGGATTTCGCCAGAATTTTTAATCGACCAAAGTAAGTGTTTACCAGAGTTTTCGTATACTTTATCGCAGTATCTTTCCATGTGGGCTTTTACAGCAGTTAGACATGATGTTGATAGTTTTTTGAAATATTTGTAGTTGTACAAGAGCTTGAATTAGCGATGAAGCGAACTTTATATGGTTGTTTATGCAATTTAGAAATCAAGTACATGGTTGGTAGTTTAATTTGTTGATCGTTTATACGAACTTTTAAATTATAAACTTCAGTGATGTGATCAGTGACCAAATTATTTTCAACAGAAGGATTCAGTGTATAAGTTGAAATGCTATTTAGTTCGTTTTGTAAAACATTAATATAATGTATGCGTCAAATGATGATAATATTGTTGGCCGCCTTGTCTGCTGGAACTAAGACATACTTAGAATGAAATTCCTGGATTTCCTTTTTCAAATGTCTTAAAGTAAACTTGGGTTTTGGTGGAAGTAGGTGTTCATTTGTTTGATAAAATTTTATTCGAGAATCAACAATGTTACAAATATTTCGTTTCCAAGACGTTAATGCATTTGGATCAGCATTCTCACGACGACACCATTTAACACAAAAAGTTTCGATGGATTCCGCAATCTGCCTACGACAAGCATCAAAATCAATAGTTGAAGAAATTCTATATTTAGGTCCTTTAAAGAATAAATTACGAATGCGTTTGGCTTTAATAATATCAAAATTACCAGTGATGACATGACCGGCATGTGAATAGCAAAATTTTGAGTTTTTACATTTGCAGTAAGAAGGGATATTTGTTTGAAAATCTAAGTCGGAAACAATTTTATTGTAATTGAATATAACATTTCTTACAGGTGTTTTTTAGAGGTTATTATACAGGGCTGGTGTGTCTTAAGGCGATATTGGCATACTAGGTGAGGTATTGGCCCAAGGGCTTTAGCCCGAGGGCATATACCTGTCTAGTATGACAATATCGCCTTCAGGCACTCCAGTCCTGTTATAAAACCTTTTTATTGCATATGTTCCACTTTACTGTTAAAGTGGAGACGACATAAAAAAAATCATGTTGCACAGCGTCTTTGAATGTTTATGTAATGCGCGGGAACGTCGACGTTTCTGACGGCGCTGAAGTCATTTCCTTTCAAACTTTTGTTTTCGATTCATGCGTTTTAGTGTCGACGTTTCTTGTGTCAGCCTTATTCAACTACGAAAGAAGAAGAAGCTAGCGATGTTATGTATTCTTTTGCATGTGTTCTTTTGTAAAATAAAATGTTAGTTTGTATATACTAGACATTATGCCAGTAAAAGTATAAAATATTGATTTTTTTTACAGCCAGAAGTAAGCCTGATATGGATTTTTAGCATACCCGGAAGTGTGCATGATATAGATATCAGGCACACCAGCTCACACGAACGCCAATATCGGCCTTATGCTGCTCATATACGTTTAAATTCAGTGCAAATTTGTTACTTTATTTAGTAACATATGCAATAAATATTTATAACAGATAATAGGAACTTCGGAGTTTCTGAAATATTTAGGCATAGAATCAATGACACATTTATCACAAAATATACTGGGTACATCGATGAAGTCAATACCTTTATCCATGAAATAAATTTTAAGAAAATGTCTCTCGTGGTCAGATTGGGTGTCAATATGTGGACGGAGAACGTGTTGTGTGTAACTTTGAATAAGATATGATACAGTGTAAAACGGATCTGTTTGAATAACATACTGGTCCGCTTCCTCGTCTAGCTTTTTAAGAGACTGAACAGATAAAGATGTGAGACGAGAAAGCATTGAATGTCTACCAAAGAATTAAATCGATGTCTGCAACAGACATATTGACTTTAGATTTGCGCTTAACATTATCATTTCGTCTAATTCCATGAGACCTAGATTTACGTTTCCTAATATTTAAAATAGAAAATGTATCGATATCAGGGTTTTTAGAGATATTACCTTTCTGATAAATATTATCATTTAAGCCCAACGGAAACGGTGACTGTAAAGTTTTAATCCATTTGAATTCTGCTACATGTCTGGCTTTCATTTTATAACTAGATGTGGAATTTATATCATATACGATTTGCTCTACTGGCTGCATTGTTACCTGATCAAATGTATGGCCAGATTTACGAAAGTGTTGGTACAAACATGTATAAAAATGTAGTAAACTTGTTCCGACTACGTATTTTGTATGAATGCTCACGGAAACGAATTTTTAAAGAACGCCCAGTTTGGCCAACATACTGAATACCACTACTGAGTGCGTTTCAAGTCAGTACATATATCATGTGGGACGTATTTCAATCAACGTCAGAATTAAGTACCACATTAAAAGTTCTGCCGTTAACGTTTGAAGTAATTGTAGACCTGTACTGGACAGGAACCAATCATAAAGTCATTATTCCACCTCTGTCCTGGAAATACATAAAGAGGTGGGATACTCTGATCTACTGCATTCCCAGCTGCTATCACTGTGACTGTTGATGACCCCACAGATGTTACATTCTGGGCAACAGTATACATACAATTTTCGGAGGCGAATGTTTAGTGTTGACACCAGTTTCATCAATTGTTAAATATTTTCTGAGGTTTGTCTTTAATATTGTGCGTGGACAACACTGCATAAAGCTCCTCATAGTTGTTGTGAAGTGTTTCCTTCGATGCAGAGTTTGCTCTTGATATTGATAATTTCTAAGGTTTCATTGTCTTGAGATCAGACCATCGTTTTGTTAATCCATAAAACCAGTTATCACTCAGAGATTTTCCAGTCCTTACAGATTTACTCGGCATAATCCTTTGCCATGTACTGTATTGATGTCTTAATGGAACCAAATCCAATCCCAGCCATATAAGTTATGTGGTTATACAACTTATCCTCCTCCGACCTTGTAGAATAGTTTCGTGATCAACCTTTGATTCAACATAAATCTGTCCACTAACGCGGTTTCTAAGTGTAGTAGGTGGTACAAAATACAACTTAGCAGCTCTATATGCTGAGACTCCTTTATGTGTTGCTCGAAGGCTCTATGAAGATTAGACCGGTCATACAGAAGACGTCTCCGTTCCACTGGTGGCTCCTACACAATATTTAGAATAGAGGATAATTGTTTGTTTTGAGTGAATATGTAATATATCTCACTGAGAAGTAAGAAAAAATAAAAGTATTTTCATGAGCGCCTAGCGCGAGTTAAGATGTGAACATTTTCTTACTTTGAGGTGAGATATTAAATATACAAAAAAAAAAACAAAACAAATATTCCTTTTATTTCATGCTTAATTACGTTGAGATATGCATGTTGCAACATTTTAATTTCAGCGCGGCAAACATACGTGAGTAAACGAACATGACGTCAGACGTGTTGTGGCGTTATGAATATTTTGAATCGAGATATTTACTATAAAGAACAAAGTATGACTACAATTTTCACCCTGTTCACAATGTACCGGTACTTACTTTTTTTACTCAAATGCCCTTCCATAATATGCTGCTTTTGTTGAAATAAAAGTAAGGAGTATATCAATGTATTTTCAGCTCTTCTGATATTTCTTTGGGAAGGTGGCAGTATCAATCTACAATATCTTATTCTAAAAAGAAAATACGTATGTGTTAATGTGGTTACAGTTAAAGTTAATTTTCCAAAAGGAGGTTTGATGTGAAATGATCTAATACGAGTCATTAAATTTTATCTTTTTGTTTTAATTTCATCACCGTTTTTTTGAAATAGATAGCAATGTTTAGGTATCTTTTATATAAAACACTATTTTGTCTGTGATGAAAACAAAAATCAAATCCAAATGATTTTTTTTTACCATGACGGTTTGCATTATAAACGTTGAAAACACATATATACCATAATCTCGCTTAAAGAAGCAAACGGAAAGTTAGTTTAGGACTGCGTATAATGGCGAATTCCCAGTGTTTATGAACCTCAAATCTTCCTACTCAATAAGAACAACTTGAACAAAATCCTAGACGTCTCAGTGCTAGCTTGATATTTTATTGCAACTTCATAGGACCCCTCCGGTACTTACCAATATGTACACTTTAATATAAATGTGCGTTGAGAAAAAATATCGAAAATGGTATGGTACAAGATATGAATGCCGGGAATATAGTAAATCCTTTATCTCCTCTTTGTGACTATGTCTTGTGATTGAGTTGCGAAATCAGATGTCGGCTAAAATATTTCGTTCATCTAACATCATCTGAAATGCTTCACTTTTGTTACATATCACGGAGGGTCAAGGCGAGCAAGGATTCGTTCCCGCGCATTTAGTGAAAGAACGATGTGCCATGACTTTGCCAAATGCTAAATAACAAATACTATATGCTAAATTCCAATAGCTTGATACTAGATCTCATATACTTAATGCTAAATGCTACTTGCAAATATTATATACTATATAATAAATGTTAAATGTTAAACACTAAGTGCAAAAACTAATTCATATTTCTAAATGAAGAAAATGTAATAGTCAATTTACTAAAGGTATTGAATTAAAGATTTTCATCTCTCTTCAGCTAAAGAATGTAACAGTTAATTATTTGAAAACCTAAGTATAATAATATACCAGTCTGATTTGAAGCAATAACATGTTCTAACTGTTACGGGGACGTAGGACCGAAACTTATTGCTGTGAAATGTTTAAACTAAAGTATTTAACTGAGACAAGGTTATGTGACGAAGGCAAATGATTATACAAAGGATGCATTCATCAGCTGATATATCCAACTCTTTTTTTTTCAACAAACACATGGCAACATGCATTTGGCACTTATTATTTTAACAATTAGCATTTTTCATTGGTAAATACCGTTTAACAGTCACTATATGACATGAAGCATTTTGCAAATTACATTTTGCATTAACAATTTGGCATGTAGCTTTCGGCAGTTGGCATGATGCAAGCCTTCCTCAGGTTTATAGCATTTGGAATGTAATATTGGGCATGCTGCATTAAGTAAGTGGCATTAATTATAAAATATTTGTTATCTAACATTTGACAATTAGCATGGTGCACAGGCATTCAGCAGTAATATATGTCCTTTCATTTTCAAAACATTAGCATAACGTATTCGGCATTTTGGAATTAATATTTTGTATTCAGTATTTGGCAATTAGCATGGTACACCGGCCTTCCAAAGTTAGATATGCAATTATGTGTACAAAACATTTAGCATAAGGTATTCGGCATTTGGCGGAAATATGTGGTATTGGGTGTTTGACAATTAGCATGGCGCACTGGACATTCATAGATACATGTATATGAACATAATCACCACTTTGGCGGAGGGGCATCCTTGGCCGAGAGGTTAAAGCCGCTAACTTCAAATCACTTTTCCCTCACCAATGCGGGTTCAATCCTCACTTTGGGCGTTGAGATTTGCATGTGAGGAAGCCATTTGGGTAGCATGCGGAAGGTTGGTGGTTCTACACAGGTGCCCGCCCGTTGTCAAATACTGCACGGAGGGGCTCCTGTGGTCTTCCTCCACTATCAAAGCTGGAAAGTCCCTATTTGGCATGTACTAGTAACTATGTCGGGTGTGACGTTAAACCAAAATCAAAACCAAACAAACAAACAAAATTTTGGTAGAACAACTCAACACTCTGGAAGTCTTTACTCCCATAAAGGTACCGCTAAATTATGGAGATAAATCCCGTTATATGCAACATTTATAATCATTATACACATTATCAAGTGATAGGACTTTCAATTCTAAAATACTTAATTTCGCGAAAAAAACACTAACAGTGACAAAATCATCAAAAAATAGAAAAATCTAACACATGCATTATATGTTGAGCTGTGTGAAGTTGGCTAAACAAACGACATACGACATTCGAAAATTTTGAATGTCGTCCAATGCTCGACATACGACATTCGAAAATTTTGAATGTCGTCCATTGCGCGAAATACGACATTCGAAAAGTTTGAATGTCGTTCATTGCGTGACATACGACATTCGAAAATTTTGAATGTCGTCCATTGCGCGACATACGACATACGATATCCGAAATTTGACCAAAAAATTTGGATGTCGTTCAGTGTGAGACATACGACATACGACATTCGAAAAAAGTTGAATGTCGTGCAGAAAACGACATTGGACATACGACATTCGAACTTTGACCCAAAAAATTGAATGTTGTTCAGTGTGAGACATACGACATACGACATTCGAAAAAAGTTGAATGTCGTGCAGAAAACGACATTGGACATACGACATTCGAACTTTGACCAAAAAAATTGAATGTTGTTCAGTGTGAGACATACGACATACGACATTCGAAAAAAGTTGAATGTCGTGCAGAAAACGACATTGGACATACGACATTCGAACTTTGGCAAAAAAATTGCATGTCGTTCAGTGCGCGACATATGACATACGACATTCGAAAATTTTGAATGTCGTCCATTGCGCGACATACGACATACGACATTCGAACTTTGACCAAAAAATTTGAATGTCGTTCAGTGCGCGACATACGACATTCGAAAATTTTGAATGTCGTCCATTGCGCGACGTACGACATACGACATTCGAACTTTGACAAAAAATTTGAATGTCGTTCAGTGCGCGACATACGACATACGACATTCGAACTTTGTTAAAAAAATTTGAATGTCGTTCAGTGCGCGACATACAACATACGACATTCGAAAATTTTGAATGTCGTCCATTGCGCGACATACGACATTCGAACTTTAACAAAAAAAATTGAATGTCGTTCAGTGCGCGACATACGACATTCGAAAATTTTGAATGTTGTCCATTGCGCGACATACGACATACGACATTCGAAATTTTAGAATGTCGTATGTCGCATGTCGCGCACTGAACGACATTCAATTTTTTGCCAAAGTTCGAATGTCGTATGTCGTATGTCGCGCAATGGACGACATTCAAAATTTTCGAATGTCGTATGTCGTGCACTGAACGACATTCAAATTTTTTGGTCAAAGTTCGAATGTCGTATGTCGTATGTCGCGCAATGGACGATATTCAAAATTTTCGAACGTTGTATGTCGTATGTCGCGCACTGAACGACATTCAAATTTTTCATTTCAAAGTTCGAATGTCGTATTTCCAATGTCGTTTTTTGCACGACATTCAACTTTTTTCGAATGTCGTATGTCGTATGTCGCGCAATGAATGACATTCAAAATTTTCGAATGTCGTATGTCGTATGTCGCGTACTGAACGACATTCAAAATTTTCGAATGTCGTATATCGCGCACTGAACGACATTCAAACTTTTTGGTCAAATTTCGAATGTCGTATGTCGTATGTCGCGCAATAGACGACATTCAAAATTTTCGAATGTCGTATGTCACGCAATGAACGCCATTCAAAATTTTCAAATTTCGAATGTCGTATGTCACGCAATGAACAACATTTAAAATTTTCGAATGTCGTATGTCGTATGTCGCGCATTGGACGACATTCAAAATTTTCGAATGTCGTATGTCGTATGTCGTTTGTTTAGCCAACTTCACATGTTGACCGTTTCTATACAATATTGACAGCTAACAAATGGCAGTGTCACATTAATTTTACCAACATTTTTTTAATGATTTATCTAATCAATATTGTTTTTATATATTATACGTTGAATATTCTAAGCCGAGAGCTATGAGTTATTCCTTAACTTCATTGTCCATATGTATTGAAAAAGGAAGCGAATTATAAACTTACATAGAAAGTTATCCGCTGCACTGAAATATCAAATGGTCTTAAACTGATTTATCCAAAGTTTTAGAAGTTTAATTGCTTGCATATTATCAAACATTTTCCAGCCAAAATCAGCCATAATTGTAATGAAGTTTTTTTCTTATTAAAACAGTAACATTTTTGTTCACGTACGTACGCGTGCTAATTAGTAAAAATGCTTGAGCCTACGACAATGAAGAAATTTCATAAAATATTAAGAATGTAATCACTGCAAACAGTAGGTAGCCATAACTTAATAGAAATACGTAAAATCAAGTTTCACATTTGCGGATGCCTCTTAATTGTTTTTATACGTCCAAAGGAACGTATTATGTTATACACCCGGTGTCCGTCCGTCAGTCCGTCCTGTAGCAATTTCGTGTCCTCTCTGTAACTCTTGAACCCCTTGAAGTATTTCAAAGAAACTTGGCATAAATGTTCACCACATCGGGACTACGTGCAGAGCGCATGTTCAAGATGGCTCGCTTCGAGTTCAATGTCACACTTAAGGGGCATTTGAGTGTGTTTCTTGTCCACTCTGTAGCTCTTGACCCCCTTGAAGGATTTTCAAGAAACTTGACACAGAATTATCACATCGGGATGACGTGCATAGGGCTTGTTCTGGATGGCTGACTTCAAGGTCAAGGTCATACTTAGGGGTCAAATATCATATGAGTTTGTTACGTGTCCGCTCTGTAACTCTTGAACTAATTTTAGGATTTTAAAGAAACTTGGTGCAAATGTTCACCACATCGAGACAACGTGCAGAACGCAGGTTTCGAATGGCTGGCTTCCAGGGTAATGTTGTTGTTGTTATTGTTGGGATTAACGCCTTTTTCAAGGTGGAGGACGAATGATTTCAGACACAGTGCCTTTTATCAAATCGTCACGGAAAACATACGCCTCGCCCAGGGCTCGAACTCACGAACACGAGATCCGTAGATCTGCGCTCTCCTACTGAGCTAGCGGGAGGGTAGACCTCCAGGGTAAGGGCACACTTAGGGGTCAAAGGCCATACCTCTGTAACTCTTGAACCCCTTGAATGATTTCAATGTAACTTGACACATATGTTAACCACATCTAGACGACGTGCAGAGCACGTGTTCTTGATGGCTGGCTTCAAGGTTAATGTCACACTTAATCCTACGACCGCATTTATAACCTCAATTTATTGCCGAACTGTATTTTTTCAATAGGTGATAAAGTTTTGTATGTTGGGTAAATTAAAATCCTTACGAAGAGCCTGTAAACACGAAAGCTTCTTCAGTTATTAGTAGTACTGAAAAAATCTCTTATCAAACACTCCTCATTTAAGGTATCCACAAATAGATATCACGTCGATACCTGGTGATCCCATGTTTTTCTTATCATTTGAAAGAGTTGTGTCTGCTGAAAAAGACTTAGTAAATAAGATGACCTTAAATCATATGCATGAATCACTACATTCATGTTTTATGACACCGAAATGATAAATCTTACAGTGTAAGTCTTTATTTCTGTTGAAGTAGTATATAAAGTATAAAGTAAAAACATAGAAATTCTATAAAGTATTTTGTCATGTAATTTATATTTTCTTTTTCAGTAGATATACTTTCAATTGATACCAAAATTATATGAGCTTACCAGGTATCAATATTTGACATTACCTGAATAGCAATGCTATATAGAACTTGCTTATTTGGGGATAGGATACTTTAAAAGGTAATGACATGTTTTCACGTTAAAACATAATGGATGTGATTTTAAGACACAGAATTTTCGATATACAAGAAGCACGTTTTATACATAGTTCAAAGTAAATAAGCATGAAAACAGGCTGTGCGGCGTCAAAATCCTGGAATATGTATGAAATATGCATGAACGAAAACAGAAAGTTTGATAATACTTTTTTTATAAATGATTTTCACCAAAGTTACAAAAGAACGTCGTTAATCAAAAAGATTTGTGTCATTTAGCGATTAATTTTGTAGTGTGTCGTTTTCACGCAAACATATATAAGAACAGTCTTAATTTCTTTCCTTCGCGGCAGTTTAAACAAGTAAGAGTGATGCATAGTGCTACCTTGTTATGAAGTAGAAAACATGACCCCAAGAATGAGATCCATTTGCCTCGTCATCAGATGTTTCAATGAAGAAAAACGTTATAACACAATGTTGTTACAAAATGTTTTACAAGTCTTTGTTGCGAATCTGTCGTACGCTGAAGCTAAGTTGTACTTGCTTGCAAAAGTGAATTAACATGTAATTTATACATGTGTATGTACTTCATGCTCGACTGTTATTTTCGTGATTTTATGAAAAGCTGAGCTATATGCATTTTATTTGTTTAATTATTTTCAGAAGACCCTTTCGAACATGAAGACATCGCCGAACAAGAAACACATATCGTAAAGAAATTAAAAGAACGTCTTGAGTTTTACCGCAAGACACTAGTTCCCGCAAATATTGGACCTCATCGTGTACTCGCTGATCCCAAACTCTTTGACCCTGACAATCTAAGTCATGGCTGGTGTTAAAATTGGACACAAGAAACTCAAAGCAACCCAGCCGACAAGTGTTGGACACTAACCGAGAAAACTGCCAACGGTTTTTCCAATTTTTGTGCACTTTAAAATAAAATAATAGTGTCTCGTTTGCATGCCACGCTTATTGAATATGTTACTACTGCACGTGAAAAGGATTCACCTGGCGTGTATAACTATTATCAACACTGTTGGAGTAAATTTGGAACTGGTCTGGTATATATTTTGTACGTGCGATATAACCAGTCCAAGGCGACCGTCGGATCGACTGATTGAAAGATACTAGTAAAGACAGGTGGCTTCTTTAGACAGTTGACCACTTAGTTCAGCTTTTCGATATACCATATCTGCATTGGTATTAAACTTAATTATGCTTTTTATGTGCGTACGGTTTTGGAAGTCCATCGCTAAAACTGGAGTTCGTAATGATAATGCAACTTCTTCTTTAATAGAAATACTAAACAGTGATGGTTCTACCACTTCTGTTCCTAAAAAACTTTCTAAATGCATGGCTAATTCAATAAATTCTATCCTTAATCGTCGCACATTGAAACCATTGTACATAAAAGCACAGATTTTTTATATACTTGATAACGAATATTACAACCTGTGAAATATCGATTTAATGCAGTAACAATTGACCAAGTTATCCGTTGTTGAACTACACGTGCTCATACACAATGGCTTCATTTCAAACCTGTAATATACCTGTAATATACTGTATTATATATTGTAAGTTTTGTTATTGCAAGTTCCCCATGTGACTTGGTCATAAAAAACAAGGATAATTATCCGAAAGAGAATGCCACTTTAAAAATAACAGCCTACCCGAAAGGAAATTCACAGCACGCAGATGTACACACTACTAATACACACGCGCGCACACGCACACACAAAACAAACACACTAGGACAAAACAGACAGTAAAGGAACACAGTGGGGCACCGCCTTGGAACGGTCAGTGACAAAAACACCACTGGGGAGCTTAAACCGGTTTATGGTGGGCACCCAACCTCACTCATACCCCCATCATGTAATTTATGTTTGTATAACAAATTCAAATGCGCTAATATTTCCCTGCCAAGTTTTAAGTATTCACTGTCAGAGGCACAGGCTTTGCAAGTAATGTATTTAAGGTGAATCAGAGATCCAAGCTAAACTGCAATATTGTCCGTCTCGTATAAAGGGGAGTATTAGTGGGTTGTGAATGATGAATGACTTTTAAATCCTCCTGGATTTTCTGAAACTGGGTTTTTATGAAAGCATAACCTCTCATAAAAAAGAAAAGTATCATCCTCAAATTTTCATGTCGCTTTTATGGCGGCCATCTTGAAAAACAAAATGGCCGTCATTTTTTGCTTAAAATACCTTCTAAATGTTCGAAAAGAAGGGTTTAAATGCATATGTGCGCACAATTCTCTTGTTTTAATGATTCGTCTAGGCTCAGATACAATGTCATCTTTTTTCATCAACATTATAGGTTATTTCAGCTATTTTTATTTCAAAATGGCCGCCATTTGCTTCAAAGGACCTTGTTTTTCCATTATTTTTCGCACAATGCATCTTGAATAAACAAAGGATTAGTTTTTGGTTTGGTATAATTGCTAATTTATGATATGTGGTATATTCAAATAGAAAAAGTGGAAACTTTACAGGTCGCTCAACACGACAAAAACGAAAACCAGGCTCGGTTTGATTGCACCCTCCAGCCCCGGGTTGAGCAGAACTCAACATTTACACATGCTAAAAGTAGAAAAAGCAATTAAGAGACATCCGCAGATGTATTCAAACGGCGGTGAACATGGAACCTTCATACACGGGTTGTGGCGTGTAATTCCATGAAAAGCGGCGTTTGGTCCCCAGATAAAGTTACTGTAATGGGTTTGTCCCAAAACGAGAAAACAATGGGCAGAACTAAACAAACTGGAATTTAGAAAGGGGATCTGAGATTATGGAGCCTGCATATCACAGGAACTGTCAAAAGACAAAATTAAAAAGCAGGCACCATATCCAAGGGGTGATCATACAATACCTAAGGCTATGAAAGCGGGAGTATTGGAACCACTCTGGCCGAAATGGTCATGCTGAGAAACTAAACAGTACCATTAACACGACATAAAAATCGTGCTAAACGATCTGAGAAGATCGAAATATAACAGCCCTGACTGAATGTAAGGGGAGACCTTTTACGGCCGCCACACGGCACAAACAACGCTGCTGTGATGATAAATTAGAAAAAAGTGAAAACTTCACAAGTCGCTCAACACGACAAAAACGAAAATGTTGCAGGCTCGGTTTGATTGAACCTGTTCATGGACGGTAGTGGAAATGCATGCAGATAATTAACACTGTGTGACAATAGTTTTACATCACTATGTAAGTGCTGTAATTTACGCTACAAGAATCTATGTTACACAAATATGGGTTTTTGTTTTAAAATAAAATTTTACAACTAGCGTCATAATTGTGTTATTCAATGCAGGATTCATTACCTTTGTTTAAAAGCATATTTTCTAGGACAGTAACATACTATAAGGATCTTACATGCCTGCCGGTGTAAGACGGGGTTTTCCCTATCCGAGGGACAGTGTTGTCCCGAGGGTTGGAAAAACAGCTGTCTTACACAGGCAGACATGTTAGATCCTTTTTTTTGCCTATCGAACTAGTGTCTTTCGATGCAAGTTCAACTGATCTCTTAATTTCTGTACCATACCTGTGTTTTGTTCGGCGATGTCTTTTTTTTTCATAAGGGTCTTCTGAAAAAAAAAGATATACAGGTTTGAACATGTAGCACAAACACTATACAAAAATAGTCTGAGGGCATATGTTTATTATGTGTGTTTAGCACATTATAGACATAAATGCATTATTTTTACAATTTTCTGAGTTTGGCGTACGTAGGAATCACTTTAAAGACTTGAAAACATTTTGCAATGACTGTCATAACCTGTACCCCGTACTTTGATTCAGTGCTGCCATATTTTTATTTCACTATAATAGAATTCCGTGCAAACCGGTGTAAGGGGGCGTGAAAGGTGTTGCACATTTCATTCCCTCTCACAAACAGACTTAATTAAACCGAGTCTGTAATTATATTGCTTTGCTACGTCCTATGCTAAATGAAATATGAAGAAACAATTAAATAAGTTTCGATAATAAACATGTGACATGCCCTTTCCGATAATGTTAAGCCCTTTCCGATCCGCGCGGTTTATGTCGGGACCCGTGTTTTGTTTATGATTCATTTAAAATCGGATATTGATATTTTTTTATCCTAAATTATTTTCTTATTATTTGAAGAAACAATTAAATAAATTTTAATAATCAACATTCCGATATCTAGTCGGATATAGCGAAGTAAGCGAAAAACATTTCCGTAAGATCGTAAAGTTATAATCTCGTATACAGAATTTACTTTTAATAAACTTCTCTTAAATATTCATTCATATTTAATCTGATTGAACATGGTTCTTCAACTTACAAAAAATGATAAAATGTGTTTATTTAAGAGAATACTATTTACTTTTTTAAAAAAGGACGAGTGCATTTATGTTATGGAAACTTTCCGTGCGCTCGCCAAATTCAAATCTCGTTTAAAATCGTTTTGCGTTAAAGTATTTTATTTTCCTTTTGTAAACTTTTTATTTATATTATACACGAATGATTCCCGCAAAAACACCTACAAAAATACCATTTATTAATAAAATACGGGTGTATTTCGGTTATGGAAATTTCCCGCGTGTTCTCGTATAAAATCATTTTGCGTAAACGTATTTTATTTTCCTTTCGTATGTTAATTATTTATGATATATATGATTGAATTATATCAAAAACTCTTCAAAAATACCTTTAACTTAAAAAATACAGGTGTATTCCGGTTATGGAAAGTGTATTCCGGTGTATTCCGGTTTTTAGGTGGATTCCGGTTTAATGTGTGACCGTTTAAAAGTGTATGTATTCGCTCAAGCGTATTTGAAGTTATGAACGCAAAATTGTATGATTACATGCGTATTTATTGGATATCAGAAATTAACCTTAAAGCCGTTTTGTTTTCAGGTCTGAGAATTAGTCTATCATTTGAAGGAAATAGATAAAGCGAAGAACTAACTCCAGAAATATACTTTTTACTTCAAAACTAACATGTTTCGTCCATTGGACTTCATCAGTGTATAATAAAAAAAATAGTATGACGTCACAGGAAAGTACGACGTCAATGACGACGTCAAAAGACGTTACCCATTTTGGCGTAATATTCACATATAGTATAGGATCAAAAATAGATACTTATTCCCTGCAAAAATTGCAAAGCAAAAATAATATTAATACAGGCAAGGAAAACTAACTTATATGCAAAAATACATTAGGAAGAATCTGTGTGAAAAAACAAAAGACTAAAATAATATTTTAGCATTCATACAGTGATTTTCAGAATTGAAATGTTCAGATACATTTGTAGGAGTATCAGGAAAATGTCTGATATCAAATTTATGGCTGTTTATTCTTTGAGAACATTTCTGATGTGTTTGTCCCACATATTGTAACTTACACTTTTTGCATGTGATTAAATAGATAACATTTTCAGACATGCAGTTAAGATTTTGTTTAAAATCGTAAGTTTTTAAAGTTTGAGAGCTTGTAAACTGTACAGATTCAGTGATATTAGCGCAATGAGAACACCGTGTTCTATTACATTTAAGAACACCACCATTTACATCCGAAGACATCAGGCTACTGTGAACCAAGATATCACTAAGATTTGTAGATCGCTTGTAAGCAATAATTGGTTTGCATTTAACCAGGTTGCGTACACTGCTTTTCTCAGATAGTTCAAAAAGCCCCCAATATTTATTAAGGATCTGACCAATGTTTGGTAGGGATGGGTTGTATACGCAAACAAAGGGGATAATATCATCTGTGTTCTGCCTGTGATTGGTCATGGCTTCTTCGGTTGACAATGCTGATGCTTTAGCTAAAGCATCATCAAGGATATGACTTGGATAATTACGATTTTGGAAATACGTTCGCAATTTCTCCAATTCATTTGTGAACAAATCATCATTAGAAGTGAGACGCCTGTATCGCTTAGCTTGGCTATACGGGATCCCTTTCTTGCATGAAAGAGGGTGACAGGATGAAAATTCAATGTATTGATGTGTATTGGTTGCTTTTTCATGAACAGAAAAATCAAAATTACCATCTCCTGTTCTACCAATATTAACATCAAGAAATGTAGCTGTATCTCTTGAATAACTGTGGGTGAATTTTATATTGGGATGGACATTGTTTACACTGTCAATAAATTTAAGTAGGTCTGCTTCACTGTGTTCTCATATAAAAAAAATGTCACCGAGGAAACGTAACCAAAGCGATGGCTTAACAGTAGTATTAGCTAGGAAATCGCTTTCCAGTTTACCCATAAAAAGTGAAGCATAAGTAGGAGCCATACGTGTACCTATAGCAGTACCTAAAATTTGAACATAATTTTCATTATTGAACTGAAAATGGTTTTTAGTCAAGACTAGTTCAATAAGCTGGCAAATATCATTGACTGACTGATGTGACAAGTATGAATGAGCTTTGTCCAAATATTCACGGCAAGCCTCTATCCCGTCATCATGCGGAATATTAGTGTATAAGGATGAAACATCCATAGTAACTAAAAATGCATTAGGGGAGATATTAGGCATAGACCCTAGCTTTTTAATGAAGTCAGTAGAGTCTTTAACATATGAGGGCAGGGCTTCTATGTGTGGCTTCAAGATATTATCAATGTATTCAGATATGCCTTCAGTAACAGAGTTATACCCAGATACAATTGGCCGTCCCGGGTAACCAAGTGGTAGTTCTGAGTTAATATCTTTATGAATTTTGGGCAAGATGTAAAACTGTGGCGTTCTGGCATCACTAGGTACAACTAAAGTATCATTAGAATCACCATTAACATTCCTACAAATAACATCTAAAACATCAGTAACATCTTTTGAAAACTGTTCAACAGGGTTATGATCAAGTTTTTTGTAGTAAGCAGTATTATTCAGCTGTCTGTTGACTTCAGCAATATAATCAGTTCTGTTCATTACCACAATAACCGAGCCTTTGTCAGATTTCTTAAGGATTATACTATCATCATTTCGAAGATTTTTCAGGGCAGAAAGTTCATCAGTAGATAGGTTAGGTCGAAACCTGTACTTACTGTTCTTTTGAAGAAGTTCGAGCGTTATAGCATCAATGTAAAAATCAAGTGTAGAGTCTCTTCCAGAAGGTGGAGTAAATATTGAATGTTTTTTCTTATATTTCTGTTTATTTTTCCCACCTTCAGCACTATCACAATCATTTTCAGAATCCTCTTCCGGTATGTAAAAATATTCTTTCAACCGTAAACGTCTCGTGAACCCAAAAATCTCTTGTTTTAACTGTATCTCATTATGGTGCTTAAGTTTAAGACAAAATTTTAGTCCCTTACCTAAAAGTCTGTACTCGCAGTTTGTAAGTTCCCTTGAAGAAAGATTTTTCACTGTCTCCTTGCCCCTTTGTATTTCTTTCTGTATTTTCTTTTGTTGTTGCCATTTTCTCCTACTTTGAATTCGGATGAATCTCCTATTCCTTTTATTTCTCCCAGACACTTGATGAGGTGATCTATTGACTCCTTGAGGCAGCTCTGTGAATCCCGAGGTTTGATTCTCGGAGACTGATTCTCGTCTCTCTTCTGTTGTTTTTTCCCCCATTTTGTGACATTCGCGTAGGTCATATTCTGTGCCTTGCCTGGGGGCATCCCGTTTTTTGACTGATTTAAGTTAGGGCGAGAACAAATTGGTTTTTTTTCTGCGTTTTCTTGATTTTTTCCAGATGATGGTTTTTGTTGTGTGGCAGCAGTAGTTATCTCTGGATCATCTCGTCTCTTTTTCTCTCTATTTTTATTGTTGTTGTTTTTCTTTTTGTTGTTTTCCTTGTTGTTGTTTTTCTTCATGTTGTTGTTCTTCTTGTTCTGAATGTTATTTTCATTTATCTCAGGACAGGAAGTGTTGTTGACTGGAACATTTAACATCCTTTTCTGCAAAACTTCAATTTTGTTGTTTTGCTTTTGTAGATTTTTATTCTTTTTGGTTTCTGTTTTTTCAAAGATGTCCTGTGTGACAGTTATCCATCTTGTTTCATTCTTTAGTTTTGCCTTCAGCCTGTTTTCCTGTTCAGTCATTTTAGGTTTTGATTCATGCAGTTGCTGTCTATGTTCTTCACAAACCAGACGAGTTACTTCAAGCGATGTTTTCTTTAACAATCGATCAACTGCAGCTTGGAGGCGGTCATTTTCTCCCACTTGAACTTTTAAATTTACTTGTAGTCCTTTTGGAGATATATTCTGTGACAAACAATTTTCCAAAAATCTGATATGCAATGATTTTCGCATTTGAAAATCAGCAAGTCTCTCAATATTCCTTATCATTTTTTCTTCTGATTCTTCCATTCTTCCGAAGGATCTGTTACAGATGCGGAGTTCTTCAGATATAGTTGTGAGAAATAGATAAAGCGAAGAACTAACTCCAGAAATATACTTTTTACTTCAAAACTAACATGTTTCGTCCATTGGACTTCATCAGAGTATAATAACAAAATAGTATGACGTCACAGGAAGCAATATTAAACATGAAAGATTTGTTCGTGTAAAACTTCATACGGTGTATCTGAGCTTAAGCTAGATTATTTACTCCTTCGTATTTCAGAACTGTTTACCCGGTAACGTAATAGGGGTATAATCATATGTTCTCTACAGATATTACATATTGAGAAGAAGGACACATTAACAAGAGACATTGCGTTTAAAAGCGTTTCAAAATTATTCAAAAGCAATTTAGAAGCAGTTAATATAGTACGATTTATCATTTATAAAATGAATTAAAAGTATATTTTTATGAATGCATCAATACGTTACATTATTATAGACATGTTTTGTCAATGAAACTTTGACAAAAACAATACTATGGTAATTTTAATTTATCCATACACATAGAACAAAGAAACGGGTTAAGTCATGCTTGGTGCGATGTTTTCTTTCTCCTTTCTAACTGAGATAAATGTCTAAAGGTCAAGGTGAATCAACTATTTCCCCATAGGCCCACATTGTAATGTTTTCTGTTATGGGCCTTTTCTAATATCTAAATATTTGATACCACCTTTACAGGATGTAAGAACTGTCCAAGGCCTTTACTACAATTGCAAGAAATATACATGTTGACAATCACCTTTGGGCCCTTTTTTTCTCTTTGAACTCAGGTACCCTAGTTCAGCAGTGATGATTTTTTTTATTTTTCATAAAAACGCCCCACCAGTAAAACATGCATAACTACCGCCTAAAATGCATCATTCCAAATAATTTTTGCCAGGACTCATGGATTAGAATTTTAATTTATGAAATTAGATAGTTTTCAAACACGTTCAACACATATTAGACCAATGGGAGACCACTTTACATCGATAATACTGCAGAATTCCCTATACATTTTCAACCAATCAGCGGCCCTGTGTGTTGATTCACTGTGAACTGAACGGTTAAGACAAAATGTTATGCCTACTTTAGGCAAAACTAACTACCTGTCTAAAACATCAATGATGGCTACCTTTTCCACCTGACTTCACCAGAGACTGAATAACATGACATTCGGCTGATCGTATGTATTATTCAACATTTGTTATACATATCGGGAAAAGTGACAATACTCCGTGATGACCATGGTTTTGACAAATCAGAATGATTTGAACAATTTTCGTTAAGGATCACCAGAGAAATATTTGTGTTAAATCAAATCATTCTAAATTTGGGCCTTCTGCTTTTGACAGAGAAAACTAATTGTCCTCTGGTGACTTTGTGTTTTGCTAAATGACAATCAATTGAACAATTTTGGTAGACCATTTTAGTAAAATTAATTTAGTATATGGCCCGTAGATTCATTAAAGAAAATCTTTCAAGTTTAATATATACATATACAGAAAAGTGACCATGCCATCTTATGGTCTTGTTTTCACAAGTACTTTAAATAATTTCGGTAGAGGGTCACAAGGACCATATTCTTGGAATAATTTCAAAACCAGGTAAGCAGTTCCATAGGAAGAAGATTTTTAAAGGTACCACTATATATATATTGGACTACAGGTTAGGAAAGGGATGTTTCTTGAAGATTTATTCTTTGGTGGTCTGTATATGCAACTACTTGGAACCGTTTAATCAATTTTAGAAGAAGACCACCAAAGAAACAACAAGACTACGATTAATCAACTTCAATCATGCGGTTTCACAGGAGATGTCGCACGAAGAAATGTGTTGACAGATGACAGACGGACGGACGACGGCTGGTGATTGATCACTAAAGCTTACCCTGAGCACTTTCTCAGGTGAACTACAGAGGGATTTTATATAAAAACGTGTTTAGTAAAAATAGATTAAAAATAATCAAATCTACTTGCAATGTAACGACTTACTTTGTAAGTTAAACAACCGAAATTCTTTTCTGTACCCTTGTTCGTCAATGTGTCCTTGAATCAGCTTGTATTTGCCAACCCTATGAGAATTTTCAAAGTAAGATTCTAGCTATGTCAGAAAATGGTAGTTGTTTTGGTGTCGACTTCTACTGTGAGGTATAATTTGTTATATCAAAGGTTTAAGATAAGGTAATAGTTATTTGCTATTTTTTAATAAAGGTTTTACTAAACGTAAGATATCCTGATAGTTAGGTAACAACTTGCCTCCTTAGAAAACCAAGATTCAATTTTAAAAGAAGTTAAAATAGGCAGAGGTTTATACTTAAGAATATCCAATCTAAATTATGTTCTGTTGATAAATTCAGTAAGGTAAAACATGTTGGAAATGTTGCAGGTATTTATTATTAACCTAGGGGTTCGTAAGAAAGATGAATAACATGATTTTTATATATTTAAAGAGAGGTTAATAAATTCTTTGAAAAGAAAACTAAGAACCAGACATTAAAGAATGATCATGGTATTGACGATAACATCAATAATAACAAGCAAAAGAAGATCGCATGAAAATTGGAATTTACATCTTAATTAAATTTTCTTAGATTTAAAATATAATTCCAATTTACTGCAAGTAAATTTAAAGTAAACTTGATTTTAGTATATTTGAAATGCAGGTAAATTCTGTACAAAGTTAATTCCGGTAAACGATATATCTCGCATTTTCTTTAAACTAAATTTGTTACAAATGATACATGTACAAAACTCAAACTGTGTGTCGGAAATGTCAGGCGTGATGGCTATTATCTCTTCAAATTTTGATCCGGTTAATGGAAGTAATTGAATAACAAAGTAGTTCTAATACAAATTTCATTAAAAAAACTGGAGGAGATTAACTCATGGGGTAACCTCAACCTGGGCACGGGGCCCTTATGAGGCGCTCTGGTCGGTCACCCACCCATACCCTTAACATTATGTATCAGGGACCCAGATTATCCCCAAGATGGGCAAACCTTAATCTGCTACGCAGGGGTAGATGGTCCTCAAAACGCTTCTGTTCAATTATACGAATCACAGAATTTCAAAAAGCGACTTATAAGAAGATATGAATTGAATACCAAGAATAAAGCAGTTCTTTATGTTTGACTCGCCGCTGTAAACTATGAAAACATAAATAAAATGATGGAATATTGAGTATTAAAACAAAGATTGATCAAAAGGATAATTGATTATTTAAGTGAATAATTGACTCATTATATGAATATTTCAAAAATTAATAAACTGACTGACTGACATCTACAAATGATGACTGACTGACTGCCATTTACAAATGATAGGAAATGACAAGTTATAAGATTTATAAGATTGACCTAAATGTTTTAAGTACAAACCACTAAGTTTTCTAAAAGAATTTGTGATGAATAAATTGATTGGCAAGATTGAAAAGATAAGTAATTCTTTAAGCAGATAATTGTATATTAAATTTTATAAAGGAAATAGATACTTGAGAAGAATAACAGAATGAACAATAAAATAGACAGTTGGTTGATACATTGACTGAATGAATGATTTAATGAAAGAATGAAGGAATTAATACATGAAAAAAGTGTACAAATCAATCGAAATTAATGCGTAAAAAAGTGTAGAAGTAATGTAAGCATTCTTGTCGAAACTAAGTATATACATATATATATATATATATATATATTGGAGAAAATTTATACGAACTAAATCACCACCACAATATACCAGACCAATTACCGCAAAGCGCCTAGCAGTACAAACGAACACGCACATGCCACAGCAAGTCCACTAACCCAATAAGATTAGTTTCGGTGCTGGTTTATAAACGAGCCCGAATTGTACTACACATTCGTACTGGTTCAACATTTGCATATATATACTCAAATCACTGTTTTCATGTCTCATAAATCAGCAGTGACATTTTAGTCTTTTTAATTGATTGGGATTAGAGAAGCTATATTTTCTCTCTCTGAAAGTTAACTGGATCTCAAGGATACATTGAATAAATATATATATATAGATAATTTGCATTAAGGGATATAATTACATTCAGAACAGCTGACTTTCCCATACGTGAGATCCGCTAGGATACAAGTTCGCATTATAAATTATTATATAGTAGAGAAAATTTATACGAACTAAATCACCACCACAATATACTAGACCAATTACGGCAAAGCGCCTAGCAGTACAAACGAACACGCACATGCCACAGCAAGTCCACTAACCCAATAAGATTAGTTTCGGTGCTGCTTTATATATGAGCCCGAATTGTACTACACATTCGTACTGGTTCAACATTTGCATATATATACTCAAATCTCTGTTTTCATGTCTCATAAATCAGCAGTGACATTTTAGTCTTTTTAACTGATTGGGACCAGAGAAGCTATATTTTTTCTCTCTGAAATATATATATATATATATATATATATATATATATATATATATATATATATATATATATATATATATATATATATATGGCAAAATAGAGTATTATTCAAAGTCAAAGAAAAAAGACTAAAGCTGCTAAAGATTTCCTATTGCTTTGAAACATAATGCAGTCAGATGTTTAAATTAGCCTGTTTACAGATGTAAAAAGGATGTTACAAGGATGTTACATGGATGTTACTTATAATACGCGTGCCTGAGAAGAGACATCTTTTTATAGTTAAAATGTTACGCATGTAACACCTCATTTCTTAAATTCGGCCGAAATACGTCTTTAGTAGTGTTATATAGATGTAACAAGGATGTTACATGGATGTTACTTATGTTACGTGTGTCTGAGAAGAGGCGTCATTTTTTGGCCAAAATGTTACGCATGTTACATCTCATTTCTTAAATTCGGCCGAAATACGTCTTAAAGGCGTACGCTAGAATTCCCTGTATATGAGATGGGCGAAAATTTTCCCAATAACAGAATTTCTTTAAACTTTGGATATTGAAGGACAATCATCTAAGAAACAAAAATATGCAATAAAAATCATAGGTCACCAGTATCGAAAAAGAGTTATCTGCCCTTGAAAACGCCATTTTTGGGGGAAATGCGGTTTTCAAGGGCAGATAACTCTTTTTCGATACCGGTGACCTATGATTTTTATTGCATTTTTTTGTTTCTTAGATGATTGTCCTTCAATATCCAAAGTTTGAGGAAATTCTGTTATTGGGAAAATTTTCGCACCAAATTCTAGCATACGTCCTTAAGTAGTGTTATATAGATGTAACAAGGATGTTACAGGGATGTTACATGGATGTTACTTATGTTACGCGTGTCTAAGAAGAGGCGTCATTTTATAGTTAAAATGTTACACATGTTACACCTCATTTCTTAAATTTGGTCGAAATACGTCTTAAGTAGTGTTATATAGATGTAACAAGGATGTTACATGGATGTTACTGATGTTACGTGTGTCTAAGAAGAAACGTCTTTTTGTAGCCAAAATGTTACACATGTTACACCTCAATTTCTTAAATTCGGCCGAAATACGTCTTTAGTAGTGTTATATAGATGTAACAAGGATGTTACATATAGACGTTACTTATGTAACGTGTGTCTGAGAAGAGGCGTCTTTTTGTAGCCAAAATGTTGCACATGTTACACCTCATTTCTTTAGTTCGGTCGAAATACGTCTTTAGTAGTGTTATATAGATGTTACAAGGATGTTACAAGGATGTTTCTTATGTTTCGTGTGTCTGAGAAATGGCGTCTTTTTGTAGCCAAAATGTTACTCATGATACTCCACATTTGTTAAATTTGGTCGAAATACGTCTTAAGGAGGAACCGCACTATAACTTATTTTCAGAGCCCACGTTATTGACTGGTACCAACAAAAACTGGAAGATATTTCTGATTTAGATCTGTGTATATTTTTACGTTTAATGCATCAGTGACGTTTCCATGACGTCGCAAACATGACCACTTCGCGCACTTTTGACGTCAGATATACGGGGACAAAATCTGTCTTGAAATGATTGTACCGGCAATATTTTTAAACGTAAACCCATAAATTATACATGAAATGAAAGCTGACATGAAACTCCAGACGATGATTTAATCGGAATTGCTATACTTTTTCGCGTAATAAAATGAGAGCCAAAAAACCAGTTTTCATTTTACTTAAATTTTCCACAAAAAATAGCTTCGCTCATCATTAAAAAAAATCCATCCGTACTTTTTTACCAAAATTGAATATGTTTTACACTAATACATCCTGTAAATATGTAGTAAAAAACAGAAAGTTTTACCGTGCCGTTTTTTGGCTATAAGAACTTTTTAAGCATCACTACAGTAACATTTTTCGACGCTGAAAAAAAAAAAATGACGTGAATGTGAAGATATGGCCCTTAAGGTTAGGCAAAAAAGTTTGTTTCTGGTAACATGCTAAACAAATAGGGTAGGTAGCTAAAGTGCCGCCAGTTTTTATTTACACATTTACAATCAACTATAATAGATTTTTATTTAATGATGATTAATTCGGAATTGTTCTACGTTTTCGTTTAATAAAATGAGAGCAAACAAACGAGTTTTGTTTTTACTTACATTTTCCACAAAAATAGCTTGGCTCAGCGTTAAAAAATATCCATCCGTAATTTTTTTTACCAAAATAGAATATGTTTTACACTAATACGTCCTGTAAATATATAGTAAAAAACAGGAAGTTTTACCGTGCCGTTTTTTGTCTATAAGAACTTTTCAAGCATCACTACAGTAACATTTTTCGACGCTGAAAAAAATGACGTGAATGTGAAGATATGGCCCTTATGGTTAGGCACAAAAAAATTGTTTCTGGTAACATGCTAAAACATTAGGGTAGGTAGCTAAGGTGCCGCCAGTTTTTATTTAAACAGTTACAAATAACTGTAATATATTTATTATTAGGTATAAGGCCAAGTCACGGCTACGAAGTAGGTTCGAAATGGCTTTTTTGACCATGTCTGGAAGGTTTTCGACCCAGCTGGGTCCCTTTTGACATAAACTTGTACCCTTTAAATACATGGTCGACTAGGTATGGGTCCTGGCTACGGATTAAGACCATGTTCGAAAACCTGGGTGAGCCATATGTGTCAGGGGAGGCAATACATGGAGGAACGGTATTGCATTAAATTCATACTGAATTTCGGCTGATAATGACACTATGTTAGATTTTGACCCTTGTTCGAGTATCTACACCCCAGGTACCTACCTATACCATACATGAATATGTTTTTAGATGTTTTAGCTTTACATTTAAGCTACTTACAAGTCCATATGATGCCATCAGAGCTCAGGACAGGTATCAGAAAATAGGCCATACTTGTTATTTGCAGTAGGGTGCTGGACAAGACTAAGCTGGCCCGCCCCGGGGAGCCGTGAGAATTGCTCTAATGGTGTCATTGGACTCAGTGAAGGTAGTGCTCGAGTTTTCAGGACTGCCTTGACTGCTCTGAAAAGTTCATATTTTGAGAATATTACCGGAATCTGACCTATGACCTTGACCCCTAGTCGACCGAGTTCGAACCTGACGTGGCCTGTTTTCTCTAGGTACTTGCTTGCCCTTCGCAACAAGGTATCATTCATTAAAATCGGACATCAGGTTATGAAGATATGACTCCTCTGACAAGGCCAACCCCTCTATTTAATATAATTATGAAGAAGTATGCATATTTTCACGAAAAATGATACATTTTGAGACGGTCCTCCGACGAAACCGTCGGCGATAAAAATATACAAATTACATATCTGCTTAGACAATGTTTAATTATAATTTATAAAAGTTATTTCATTAAAATATCTTGTGTTTGGAACATTCTACAATTATGTGAAGTTAATGAAAAACACTGCCTTTTACCGTACGGAAAAGTACGGAAATACAGCTTTTATCCTAAATTACGTACAGACGGACGAAAAGATGTTGTATTTTTTGTCACAAACTTTCAAATTTTGTCAATTCCTGTCAAAACAAGTTTTAATTTGCAGTTCTTTCGCCAAAGTAAATATTTTATAAGCAGTTTTTCCTTATTTTACGGCAAATATTTTAAGCCAAAATGGCAAAGTTCAGCAAATGTTCCCGACGGCGTTCTCATCGGGGAAGACAATTTTTTTTTCATATTCGATTAGACAATATTTCCAACTACTTTTTAAAAGAAATTTCAGTTTGATATCTTACTCTAAACGCTTTTTATAATAAAAAGAAATTGATGAATTTTTCGAAAAAATGCGACCAAGATTAGCGTTATACGGTCCCTATAGCAAGTCTACAGATCGTACAGACGGACAAAACTTACCTAAAACTATTTATTTCCATAGAAATAACTGATATTCGCCAAAACGTGTTACTTAAGAGCCTTAATTGATGTAAAATATTTTTTCAGAAAAATAAAGTGTATTTTCGTAATGTTTTTGCTTTTTGACATAATGGCACCCATGTTCGAGTCCGGACGACCTTTAGGGTCGAGTTTGAGCCTTGCGCTATACCTTTATGAAATAGTTCTTGAATTGTTCTACAAATGAATGTAACTTTCATTAAGATATCTAGAGTAATATATCGTATACCTAGTAATAAAGAAGCGATAAAAATCGTAAACTATGCGTCGAGAAATCCGTGCAGAACTACGCGCTATCATCTGAGTCTACATGTCTTTTTGACCACACCAAGCAAGTGATCGCGATCGACCAATTTGCTCTGAACAAATGTGTATGTATATGGTACGCTTTATACAAAGTATATAAAATATGTTAACTATTTGCGTTGTTAAATAGGCTCAGGTCTATAACTCTCTTTTGTGGAAAATGTATTAGCAATAATTTTGTTTATGTTAGAAGAGTTTCAAATAATACATGTTTATTACCTTGCATAACTTCGAATATGACCATGCAGATAATGAGGTCACTGAAAGGAAATTTACACTAGCGTTTCCACTGATATGATAATTATTCTTATCACTATAAACGAATGCCATAGTCTCAGCCTATTCTTTATCCTCGCAGAAACATAACATTTCCATATTTTGTGTCTGAACGGTAGATATTCGGATCTGACAGTATGTTAACTAATGAAAGTGTTACCGGCTGTGTGATTACACATTCCATAAAAGCTACCACAATTACTAAATAATGGGATAACTAATGTAATTTCATGTTTATCTGACTTGTCAATTCTTCAAAAACAATTTGAAATGGTGACGTCGAGAAAACGTAAATTTGTTGACCTAGTATCAACGCATAACAGCTAATTACCTAAAAACGTTCTAAATTTTGACTGTTATTCAGAAAACATACTAATGTAAAACATATTCAGTTTTAATAAAAAAAAATACGAATGGATATTTTTTTAATGCTGAGCGAAGCTATTTTTGTGGAAATTTTAAATAACAAGAAAACTCGTTTTTTGGCTCTCATTTTATTAAGCGAAAACGTAGAGCAATTCCGATTAAATCATCATTAAATAAAAATCTATTATAGTTAATTGTAAGTGTGTAAATAAAAAGTGGCAGCACTTTAGCTACCTACCCTATTTGTTTAGCATGTTACCAGAAACAAACCTTTTTTGCCTAACCTTAAGGGCCATATCTTCACATTTACGTCATTTTTTTTCAGCGTCGAAAAATGTTACTGTAGTAATGATTAAGAAGTTCATATAGCTACAAAACGGCACGGTGAAACTTTCTGTTTTTTACTACATATTTACAGGACGTATTAGTGTAAAACATATTTAATTTTGGTAAAAAAATTACGGATGGATTTTTTTTTAATGCTGAGCGAAACTATTTTTTGTGGAAAATTTAAGTAAAAAGAAAACTCGTTTTATGGCTCTCATTTTATTACGCGAAAACGTAGAGCAATTCCGATTAAATCATCGTCTGGTGTTTTATGTCAGCTTTCATTTCATGTATAATTTATGGGTTTTCGTTAAAAAATATTGCCGGTACAATAATTTCAAGGCAGATTTTGTCTCCGTATATCTGACGTCAAAAGTGCGCGAAGTGGCCATGTTTGCGACGTCATGGAAACGTCACTGATGCATTAAACGAAAAAATATACACAGATCTAAATCAGAAATATCTTCCAGTTTTTGTTGGTATCAGTCAATAACTTGGGCTCTGAAGAAAAGTTATAGTGTGGTTCCTCCTTAAGTAGTGTTATATAGATGTAACAAGGATGTTCCAAGGATGTTACATGGATGTTACTGATGTTACGTGTGTCTGAGAAGAGACGTCTTTTTGTAGCCAAAATGTTACACATGTTACACCTCATTTTTTAAATTCTGCCGAAATACATCTTTAGTAGTGTTATATAGATGTAACAAGGATGTTCCAAAGATGTTACATGGATGTTACTTATGTTACGTATGTCTTGGAAGAGGCGTCTTTTTGTAGTCAAAATGTTACACATGTTTCACCTTTTTTCATAAATTTGGTCGGTCAAAAAAGGCCTTTAGTAGTGTTACATAGATGTAACAAGGGTGTTGCAGGAGTGTTACATGAATGTTACTTATGTTGTGTTTGTTTGAGAATAGATGTCTTTTTGTAGTCCTTTTCTTAAATCGGTCAGAAGTGGGGCAGTACAAGATATTACATGATCTTTATTCATGTTACTTATTGTTACGTTATGTTACTTGAAGTTATGTTTGTAACAAATGCAACGTGTGTCACGAAATTGCGCCAATTTTGTGCTCTAGGTGGAAATTTTAGCGAAACTGAGCTACATAGGGCAATTTTTTCTCAAAACAATAATAAGTCTCCAGGCACTGACAAGATTACGTGTGAAATGTTAAAATCTTGTTATGACATTATATCTCCATTCTTACTCAGTCTTTTTAATCAAATTTTCAACTCTGGAAACTACCCAGCATCATGGGGTGAGGGTATTATAGCCCCGATATTTAAGAAGGGCAATGTAAATGAGGCAAAGAATTACAGAGGGATTACATTGATAAATATTTTAGCAAAGGTTTACTCTCAATTATTACTCAATAGATTAAATGTATGGGCAAAATCACACGATACTCTTTCTCAGAATCAGTTTGGATTTCAGAAAGGGAAATCTATTATCGATTGTATCTTTATTTTACAATCTGTTATTACAAAGGTTCTGAATTCTGGTAACAAATTATACTGCATCTTTATAGACTACCAACAGTGTTTCGATAAAATTGAAAGGTCCTTTCTATGGCAGAAATTAATTGCAGAGCAGGTTAGTTCTAAACTTGTGATAGCAATAAAAACTATGTACAATTCCGTCAAATCGTGTGTCAGATACAAAAATACATATCCTGAATATTTCAATAGACATATAGGCTTGAAACAGGGTGGTCCAAGTTCGCCTCTTCTCTTTATGCTATTTGTTAACGATATTATACAGAACATTAATGCGGATCTTGATGGGATATTTACTATTAATATGCTCAAATTATTTCTCATCTTGTATGCAGATGACCAAGTGTTATTTGCTACATCCCCTGAAACATTACAGTCAATGTTAGATAATATTGTTGATTATTGTAATATATGGGGGCTAAGGATCAACACGTCGAAAACAACGGCAATGATTTTTGAACGTGGGAGACATACGTATCATAATTTTTATATATATAACTCACAAATTGAAACCGTTGACTCCTTTAAATATCTTGGGATCACGCTTTTCAAGAATGGCAATTGGTTTCGTACGCAGAAATGCTTATCACAGCATGCATCATTTTCCTTATTCAATCTTTTTAAATTATTTGAACATGCTGATTTTTCAGTTGAGCAAAAACTTAGGCTTTTTGATACTCCAGTTGGGTCAATCCTTCATTTCGGCTCGCCAGTTTGGGGTTACCATAAAGCGCCAGACATGGAAGTTATACATACAAAGTTTCTTAGGCGCATTTTATGCGCAAAATGATCTACTAATTTAGCAGCGCTTTACGGAGAAACAGGAAGAATGCCTTTATGTATCATAAGAAAAATCAGCATGCTCAAATATTGGTTACATATACTCAAACAAGGAAGTAATTCACTTGTTAAGCAAACATTTGTAATGTTGAAAGAGGATGTAGACTTTCATAGAACTCACTCACAGAAAACGTGGGCCTTTCAAATTAAAAATATTTTAGACACCAATGGATTTGAATATGTCTGGGATCACCAATTTGAAATATACATATCTTTTGAGGCCATTAAAAATAAAATACTTGACATTTACAAGCAAACATGTTATAGTGAAATTAACAATTCAAGCCGCTTACAGTCATATGCTCTTTTTAAACATGATTCCGGTATAGAGAAATATTTTTCATGTATACCAGAAAGTAAATACAGAATTTCTCTTACGAAATTCAGAACGTCATCACATAACTTACTTATTGAATCGGGAAGATACGAAAATATGCCCCGAAATGATAGACTCTGTAGATTTTGTAACATGAACCAAGTAGAATCTGAATATCATTTTCTTTTGATATGCCCTAAATACAGAGACTTACGAGTAATATTTATCTAATTACTTCTGCCGCTGGCCATCCTTGAACAAGTTTGAAACTCTTTTATCTTCGAAATCAAGAAAATCTATACAGTGCCTTGCAAAATATTTGTACTTTGCATTCAAGCGAATAGGGAACTAGTTCGTTCTTTTTTCACAATATATTCTGTATTTCGTTAGCTTTCGTAATACAAGAAAACCATACTGATATTATTATCTATAAGACATTATTTAAAGAACATCAACCAAATGTCAACTTCAGTATTGTATTCATGTACTCTTCTGTTATCCATCTTTGATGTTTACATGATTACTGTGAATTTATATTCTACCATGCTACCTTTGTACTTTGTATATTTGCTAGAAACAATGTAAATTGTTTAATGCAATAAACTATTCGTATTCGTATACTCGTATTCGTATGTATGTCTTGGCCATCTGAGATATTGTTTTTGTAAATGGCCAAAGGCATGTTTATGCCGATATGCCAAATAAAACTCGATATTAACAACTTTAATGAGAACACGATTATAAATGCTAATTGTGCAAGACTATATCCCAGGTGCTACTCTTTTGACACTTTTTAATTGGCGCCGGCTTTTCTTTTTAAATATATATCACAGTCCACTTAGTTTCACAAATTGGGTGTCGTTTAAGATAACGCGGTCATTAACTGGCACATGATCACTCGCTAATCTCCCACGGCGTAGATTGCAAATTCGGTAACCATGGTAGCGCTGTTTGGCACGTGTAAGTTTCACATGTAAAAACAAAATGATATACTAGATCTAATCCTGTTTAAATTATATAAATTATATGAAAATATAATCCGAAAATTTGAAATCCATGAATTTATGTCCCCACGAAACAACCGTTTTTGGCCCAAACCACAAAACTTAAAATTAAAAGACTTCACAGAGGGTTTTTCAACATATTGTGGAATTTTGGTTTAGCTTTTATACAAGAATCGTCTGTTTGATGATAACTTTCACCGCAAAAAAAATGTCACACTTTCCCTAGGACATTAAATGATTTGATTTACATATTTTCTTCGCAAACTGCTGACCGTTGCAGTAATCATGCATGATTTTTTCCATGCCTAGAGGTAAAAAGTGCATGGTTTCCATTAGATACTACATAGCCACCTAAAACCAAAGATAAATATCAAACAGGGAATGTTACGTACCATAAACGCAGTCTCTCCAAACGAAACCCACTGCACGCAGACGTGCACAACAAACAAACACACACACACACACACACTCACAGACGCACACACACTCACACTCGCACACAAAGCCAACATACGAAGACAAAACGAACAAACAAAGGAACAGAGTGGGGCACCGCCTTGGAACGGTCAGTGACAAAAACACCAACTGGGGAGCTTAAACTGGTTTATGGTGCGCACCCAACCTCAACAAGCCTACAATGTACAATAATGTTTTAGCAGAGTTGTCTTCATTTTTCCAAATATTTTACACATGCTCATGTTTTTCAGCTCAAATAATTCTTTTTCAGAAAATGATATTTTCAGTATGTTTATTTTCAGAATATGTACTATGATGGTACACAAACATCTTAAATTGATAGTGCTTACTTGATGTTTGTATTTTAATTCCAATGCCTACATCATTAGAATAAAAGTATGGTAATTATATCGAAGCTCCCTGATCAGTATTCTACAGGTACGAAGGTTATGTATCATAACACATATAACGATACCTTTTATATCTAACTACCAATTAATTTTTTAAATAAATGACAAAGTTCTATTTAATGTTATTTTAGAGCATGTGTAAACAGTATAAAAGATATATAAAGGTTTTCATGTTGATACCTATTTAACTAAAACTACAGCAACATTACATTGGTTTAAAAATTTACTGATAATAAAAAACTTCCCAAATCATGTTCTTTAGCCGTTTTTAAGTTTGATGCCTAAACGCTGCTATTAACCTGTCAAGTGCGTCATTTTGTATTCTGGTTAAAACGTCTTAGTCTCAGTAGTCGTACTTTTTATTACACTTTTGGCATTTCCGAAGGTGGATGGCATTTTCTGTTTTGCGATTTGCCAGCCCTTTAACTACAAAATTTGATCTACTGAAAGATTGAAATGTTTTTGTTAATGGCAAGGTAGAGCATGTACTGCCGTATTGGGCAATTCAAGGACCTAAATGACCTCTAGATTTAGTCTGCGGCTGACTACTTTGGCAAAAACAAAAATGTCCTGCAGACTGTTAGGTTTTCTATTGGCAATAAGGACTTTCCATTGGATCATTCTGCTGAGTCTCTGTCTCAACTCTAGTGTTGGTGTCTGTCTACATTTGCGCAGGCGGATATTGCAGAATTGAAGCTTACGTTACCACAGAAGGTGCGAATTTGTTTGATTCAGTGGTTTAGTTTTTGCATTTAAGCAGTTCCTCCTTGTAAATGCGCGTTTCTTATAGCTGCGAGAAAGGAATATGCCTCTTTCACTGCGAAAAAAGGGTCAATATACGGGAGTGTACGGTCCCGTATATTTCGAAAATACGGGAGTATACGGGATGTATATTACAAATATACGGACCTAATATACGATCCCATATTCGGAACATCTAGTATACGGGAAGTCCGTATATTTGTCATGCATATACGGGATCCCGTATACGCCGAATATACATAAATGTATATTTCCCGTATATATGCAATATACGAACTTTAAAAAAAAAATCCCTAGAAATGGTGTTTATTCGTGTCCTGCTTTAACATAATTTTCATTTTCATGTTTTCGAAGGGTCTTGAGACTTTTTTCCCGTATACTTTCCGTATTTTAGAATATACGGAACACGTATACGAGCCTGTATATTCCGAATATACGTAGTATACGGATCCCGTATTTTTGTCATATACGGACTGTGATTGCATCTAATATACGGGGCATATACGGACTTGTATTTTCTAATATACGGGCTTCGGATTTTTTGCGTATACGCATGATATACGTAATATACGGATCCCGTATTTTTGTCATATACGGACTGTGATTGCATCTAATATACGGGCATATACGGACTTGTATTTTTTAATATACGGCTTCGGATTTTTCCGTATACGCATGATATACTAAGTATACGGATCCCGTACTTTTGTCATATACGGGGCATATACGAAACTGTACTTCTTGATATACGGGCTACGGACTAGTCCCGTATATGCATGGTATACGCAATATACGGATCCCGTACTTGTGTCATATACGGGGAATATACGAAACTGTATTTTGTACTATACGGGCTACGGACATGTCCCGTATATGCATGGTGTACGCACTATACGGATCCCATACTTGTGTCATATACGGAATGTATTTGCATCTGATATACGGGGATATACAAACCTGTAGTTTTTGATATACGGGCCAGGTTTTTCCCCGTTTATGCAAGATATGCAGAGTATACAGATTCCCTATCTGTGTCACATTTAGACTGAATTTGGTTTTCGTATTCGGGGAATTCATGGACCAGTATTTCTAAAAGATACATTTACAAGACTTTTCCCGTATATGCACTATGTGTATTATACAAATCCCGTGTTTTTCTTTTATGTGAACTGATTTCGTATATGGGCACATACTGAAAGAAAACAAAATGAATGTCAGTGATACCTACAGCAGAATACGGTATGTTAGAAAAAAGCAAGACAAAGACAGGGTATGAGAAAAAATTCATATTGTTATTAATTGGAGACAAGTCAGATTAAACTAACATTTTATTCAACTTAAATATTTTTTAAATCAGTTTTTCAAACGATTATGAATCATTTTCATTTCTTTTCCAAATGAAATAAGCAGAATTAAAATGTGAGTAATCAATAACATCAAGCAATATTATTATGTTCATTTCTAATTGAAAAACTAGCAATTCGCACATTTAATTCTGCGCGGTTGACTCAACAAATCAGTTGAGTATCACTTCTTTTACTATTGTCTGTACATGTTTTCGTTATTCCCATGAATGTTGATTACCGCTACAGGCTTTTCGATTTGCCGTCTTCTTAGAAGAGCAGTACACCCCTCCTAATGTCCGACGATGTATTCAAAACGAGCGCTTTAAAAAGACGCATGTTGGTTCTGTGCTGAAACACAATATGTAAGCAGGTTACAAATGATGAACCACATGGAAATATTCAGTTTCCTGATCTCAATAAGTATACGCTTTTATCTGTTGTTACGAATGTCACTGAGAATGCATGGCTCATCCGGGCTGTCTGTCTGCATCTGTTGATCAAACTAGTAGAAACTTCACACATAAGCATATTCTCTATCGTGAAAATAAATAGTCGTCCCGTTTTCTGATTCCAGTAAACAACTCTTGTGTCAACCTGGAATAAAAAAAAATGCACGCATTAAAAGTTATAAAAAATGGACTCTTGCAATTCATAGGTACCGATAATTATATCTATTAAATGATGTGAAAATTATGACGAATAAAATGACATTTGGGCAGGGATGACGACATCATTAAGTGTCAGAACGCACCATACTCATTTCGTCGCGAAAAGAAATTAGATATCATTAAATGTGCCTGTTGATATTTAATACAAGTTATATACAGTGTCTTATTTGCATTTTATGGTTATATTACGTTAAAATCTATCTCCAAAATTATATTTAATATAAAATGCATGGTGTTCATAGTGCCGTCACACGTTGTCCGGTCAATCCTCACCTCATTCATTTTGATGGATTGTCTTCAAACTGACATACAGTAATAACATAAGTACGGGAGAGACTTTTTTTCATGAGAGATTTTACCTGTCACAAAACTTCAAAAGCACATAAAGTGTGGTAATGGGATCTAAATAACACTTCCCCATTTTATTCCTACCAAAATGTCAAAACTACAGCCACGGTATAATTTAAACCAACGCTAGCGTTAACGTAAACTATGCTAAATTAGTGTTCCTTAACCTGTCCGCCACTTTGTTTTCAGAATGATTGGTTTTGCACGAGCGCATGTCTATTCGTGCACGTGAACAGGCCTGGCTAGAATAACAGAAAAACGGTAGACATGCAAAGATAGACCTTCCCGCGAATGTTTATTGTTCTCACAGTTTATTTTTGTTGTTGTTGTTATTTTTCGAAATATATAGACCGTAGGCAAACAGGTTTTAATATTCCTTAATCAATATTCCTTAAATGCACAGGATATGCTTGACGATAAAATTCTACAAATGACATCTACGGAGTAAAATATTGAAAGGAGGTTCGATTAAAAAGCAGAATTATTAGTTCATCAAGGATACCTTTTAAGCTGAAGTTGTCACAATATGAAACTTAAAATAGGAATTTTCGTTTCTATAAACTATTAAAAAATGTCGTATATAGAAAAAAAGATGGTCTCGCCGGGAAACGAACCCTGACCGCAGCGGCAATTAAGAAGTTTTCCACTGTCGTTACCAATAACGCAAGGGAGGGTTTAGTGTTTAATGCGCGTTAAATATACAATTTTTATCGTAAAAAGTAGATAAAACATCTAATGCTCATGTGTGTCCACAACATTATAGTCTGTCAGTATACGTAGCATAATTATACACCATTAATTTCCATATATCTAAAAAATATAATGCCGTGCCATGAGAAAACCAACATAGTGGCTTTGCGACCAGCATGGATCTAGACCAGCCTGCGCATCCGTGCAGTCTGGTCAGGATCCATGCTGTTCGCTTTCAAAGCCTATTGGAATTAGAAAAACTGTTAGCGAACAGCATGGATCCTGAGCAGACTGCGCGGATGCGCAGGTTGGTCTCGATCCATGCTGGTCGAAAACCCACACTATGTTGGTTTTCTCATGGCACGGCTCAATTATATGTTTTTTCTGTTCTTGTCGGACGATCTGGAGGCTAGTGCCTTTTTTTAGTATTCGTTTAAAAAATGCGTTATCTCTGTAATTTATTTTAACCCCAACATTGCATACAGTTAAATTAAAAATAAAATAATTTAATTGTGTCAAATGTTTAATCACCCTTTAAATTTCATTGTGTATTACAATATTGTCTGGGGATAAGAAATATCCGGTCAGTGTTGTTTCAAGCTGGGTCATAAAAATATGTTAACCCACTTACTACAAGTGATAGGTACTTTTTATGGTTTTATGCTTTTTGCATTGTAATATACATATCACTTTCCTTCTTCAGTCTTTATATCGTCTTTTTTCTTTCTCTCGGGGATTTAGCTTTCATGATTTTTGCACTCATGTCATAAATCTTATGACAGACGGAGGAATCAGTACAAACTATTACCCAGCCTTAGAATTAACAGTAATAAGTTATCATTATGGACATGTTAACAGAGTTGCATATACTGAGTGAATATTGAACAGTAAAGATCCTGGCCCAAATTTCACGAAAACACTTAAGGTATCATTATTTTTACTGGGGTAGGGGAAGCGCAATGGTAAATAGATCGAATTCTTAAATGGTGACCACCTCCATCATTTTTCTCCTTTTTTTTTTTTTTTGGAATCGATAGTGAATGAAATCATGTACGCTTTTTCAAAATTGTTAAAAAAACAATCGGGCGTCTTTACGCAAAATTTTGGGTCAAACTCGACGTCAGTGTTTCGCGTTCAAAATCGTTTGCCTCCAATATGACTTCTAATTAAACTTGACAAATCATATATCATCGGAGAGATAATTTTAACACAACCAATTTTTGCCGTATCTTTTGTTGTATATAGAAACGCTACTTAGAAAACCTGTTAAGTACATCATTTTGCGCCCTGCTGAAAAAAAAGACGTTTGTGGTCATATTTGAAGATTTACAGCTGTAAAATGGAGTTAAACAGAGAACTGAAAAAATACCAGTCAATCGGAAATATCGTCAACTTTAATTTGTTAAAATGTCAAAATGGTCCGTTGGAAATCGATTTAAAATAACAGACTAAGCTGAGCAATTTCTTATTGTTTGTATATGTATGGTCCTGAAAGTAAATGTTTGTTTTAGATGTATAATATGTAACGATTTTAAATATATTAGATACCATATTCATATTACTAAATATTACTTTTATTTGACAATAAATAAAGTATTATATACATATTCGACTTGTTCCGCATTTCATTTTAATATTAATTTAAACTTCAATAAAGTATATCGTTAGTAAACCGTTTGCCTGTAAATGCATAAGATAAAAAATTATAATGACCAAAGCTATTAGTTATCGATTCACCCCACCCCCTCCCCACCCCCGTGTTACTACAACAACAACACTTAGTACGGAAATCGACAAATTGGATTATTTGTTCTTAGGTAAAGCTCTCCCGCTTCATCGGTTTTAAAGATGTTACTAAAAATTGGTGATGCAAAAGATCTATACATAGTATGTATGTATTTTAGGTCACTATAAAATTCTTAAAACTTTCAGGTTAATAATCAAATTCTACATATTAATATAAATTTTTATTATTACCAACCTTTTTTTATATAATACTTTGCAAAAATAATACGCATCACAACCGCTTACATATACTTACAAAAGTCTGTAGAGATAAAATAATCTGTAATAGTATTAATTTCTTCATACTGATACTGATATTTTCGCAGAAAAAAAACATTTTCTCTCTAGACAGAGGCAAGAGATGTTGTAATTTTTTGCAAAAGTGCCATCTAGAAAAAAAAACGTTATTTTGTCAGATTACCGGTACCCATTTTCTAAAAATAAAAGATTGTAATTATTAACTTCATTAATGCTTTTCCGAGATTCCAGTTTTGATCGAATGAATGAATGTGCGTGTCGCCTTATTCATTCTTAAAGCTAGCTTTGGCTACCTAGCTTCTACGAAATAAAACTTCTATCAGGAGTTGTTTTTGTTCTTTTAACTTTAATCTCGTTTAACCCCAATGGTATTCATCAAATGATTTTTGCACGATATTTTTTTTTTTATTTCAAACACTTGCAACATCAACTTTTGGTGACTGACATCCTTGTAGACTATTTAACGGCTATTCTGGATTTCTTTTTTATATTAAGATTAACGGCATCTCATTTCTGCAGATATTTTATTAATGTATTAAACGATGGCACAACATCGTTAAATTAACAAATTACCCTACCACAACAAAATTAAACTGACCTTTTTGACGCTTCTGAATTTGATAAAGCAATAAAAAGCAACCCGTGTTTCCGATTAATTGAAATATAATTCATGGTCTGGTTTGTCACAAAAAAAAATCAGTTTATTAAAAATTAAAACATATTAAATCAAATAAGTACTTACTCGTGACTTCCTTTCCCTCTGAAATATGCAATATACAGATTATCGCGTGCGGTCAGTTGAGCCAGATGTTATCGCTTCGAGATATGAACGCGCGAAGCGTGACGCGCGAAGCGTGTTTCCCACTGATTGGATACCTAATATCTATGCATTAAAGATCCCACTTAGTTTGCGCTAATTTGTGTTAATTGGCATTGATCGAGTTTCTGATATTGTCAATTTGCAGGTAGAAAAATGTTGGAAATTGTAATACTGGATTACCAGGCTTAGGGTACATGGGCTAAGTATCTCATTTAGTTAATATGCATACAATTATTATCAATTAATGTTGCAGTAAAACTGTTAGGCAGAAATTATATGTACAGTTTATTTTCGTGGAGATGGGTAAATCAGTGTAAATGCTTATATCATCATGAAAGGCACCCATTAATCTTTGCCAATATTTTTCGAGCGTTTTCGTTAATTTTAAGCAATATTTGTATTTTATACAGTTAATCAGTGTCATGCCATCCACGTTACCACGGTTATCATTTCTTTAAAGTAAAGTAACGTGATGTAATCGCTACCTGTTTTTTACTTTATATTTTTTTTCTCTTAAAGCATTTATTTTCTAGTACGCTTGTGACAGGTATGGTCTTTTGTCTAGAAAATTTTAAATAATTGACTTTTTACAACGGGTGAATATGATAATTTTTAATAAATGGACCGACCATAAATATCACGGTGCGTTTGACAAATAAGTGGAAAGTTTGCAAATAAAATTTAGGGGAAAAGGTATGGCCAAAACTCGAACCCACTACCCTGATATTGGCAGCTAAACGCATTGCCGCTCAGCTACCTGTACATGCGACAGTATTAATCAACTAAAATTATATATGTAAATTTGTATCGCTATTTATGTTTGGACATTGAACATGAATTTACGGAAATATAAAGAATATTCACATGTGCAGTCAATACTAAAGGACCCTACATCCACGAGAAATAAAATAGTCTGCACAGTGTATACACAGTGGAATAGAGGGGACATAGGAAACATTTTATTTATCACGTGCACACGTGTTAGCACCACATTCGCACATGTTAGATACCACGTGCGAATGTGCAGATTAACACGTAATAACTATCTTGCTAACACGTTCGCATATGATAGCTATCACGTTCGCAGTTGTTAGCTGACACGTGCGAACGTGAAAAATTACAACGAAACTAATCGAGATATCACCTTTTTCAAAAACAAGAAACACTTACTTCGTAAATTACAGCTAACTATAAATAACACTTCCTTAGAAGACATCCATTTAGAAAAATTGCAGATCTTTCACGCTTTTCATTGATCAGCTGACACGGCGCGCACGTGTTAGTTATCACATGGAAATGGTAATATAAACGTGCTGTCACTTGCGCACGTGATAGTTATCACCCGCGCACGTGTGAATTACCACATACGCACGCGGTAGCTAACTCGTGCGCACAGAAAAAATAAAATACTTCCTATGTCCTCGCCATGCCACCGTTCTATACATAGAACATCTGCAAAATTACTTCGAAACAAAAGTCAACGGATATGAAAATATTTTCGCTAATGATTTATAATTAATAACAGCTGAAGTGAACATCTTGAAAAAAGGTATAAAATGCATATTCTATAGCTCTTGAATTATATTAAACTGAATGACTTCGGTAGATTATGTGCTTTCTTATTACCAAATGCTAATGTTATCTACATGTTGGTTTAAAGGTTCGACCTACCCGGAGTGGGTCTCCGTGTTCGAGTGGTTTAGATCGATGACTTCAAACCAGTTGCCCATCACGGATGCGGGTTCAAGCCTCACTCAGAGTGTTAAATTTCTCCATGTGAGGAAGACATTAAGCAGGTGCTCCCCTCGTCACGATGAAATAATGCACGTTAGGGCACCTGGGGTATTCCTCCACCAAGAAAACAGGAAAGTCGCTAAAGGACCTATAAGTGTGTCAGCGTAACGTTAATCCCAACAAAAACACAAAAAACGACCTACTCGGTCGGTAGCAGACGATACTGTATTAAATCGAACAAAAGGCGTTTGTTCGAATCTTTGGACGCAGACACATTATATCGATTATTTTGCGTCTGTAAAAATATTAGAATTGATTTCATCAGTAAAGTATCAATACATGTCTTATATACTTTTTCAGTACAAGATATAAATGGATTAGTTCCTCTTTTTTATATAAATAATTGCATTGTATACACAAGCGTTGAATGTGCAGAAAAAGAGTTAATTTTATTCTTGCATTATATTTTTACAATGGCGATTATCCACGGATGTATTTATCACTACAAATAAATAGGGATGAATTGATTAATCTTTTTCTTTTCTCAATCGTGCAATTTATGATTCAATGTTTAAAATAAAAAATCGGAACCGGCTAGATGAAATGATGGATTCTTCATGTTTTGGTTTTTAAATTATAACCTGTTTTGGTCAGTGAATGCTTTTTTCAGTTCATGTCATATTAGTATTAAACATTTCTTTCTTTCAATATTGGCATTCGTTCTACATGCACGTACAAGTACGAAAACATGCAAAACGTTTGACTTTTGAAATGGCCGGAGAATATAATTTTCACTACACATATTAATTGTATCCAATTTTTGAAATATATAAGTATTTAAACCCCGTATTTCCGCATATACGGGAAATATACGAGTTGTATACCAATCATATCGGACATATACGTCACGTTATTTTCGAAATATAAAAATTATTTAAATCCCGTATTTCCCGGCTATACGGGGAAATATACGGAGTTGTATATGAAGAATATACGGGAAATTTAATCCCTGTATTTTCGAAATATACAAACTATACATACCCGTTATATCCAGAATATACGGGAAATATACGGAGTTGTATACAAAGAATATAACGGGAAATATAAGCCCGTATTTTCAAAATATACAAATTATTTAAATCCCGTATTTCTGGCATATACGGGAAATATACGGAGTTGTACACCAAGCATATACGGGACATATACGTCCCGTATTTTCGAAATATACAAATTATTTAAATCCCGTATTTCCGGCATATACGGGAAATATACGGAGTTGTAAACGAAGAATATACGGGAAATTTAATCCCTGTATTTTCGAAATATACAAACTATACATATCCCGTATATCCAGAATATACGGGAAATATAGGGGGTTGTATATGAAACATATACGGGACATATACGTCCCGTATTTTCGAAATATACAAATTATTTAAATCCCGTATTTCCGGCATATACGAGAAATATACGGAGTTGTATACAAAGAATATACGGGAAATTTAATCCCTGTATTTTCGAAATATACAAACTATACATATCCCGTATATCCAGAATATACGGGAAATGTACGGGGTTGTATATGAAACATATACGGGAAATATACGTCCTGTATGTTCGTAATATACTGATTTATGTTTTCCCGTACACCAGACATATACGGGAATATACGGTGTTGTATACGATCAGAATAACCCTTTTTAGAATTTCCCGTATTTCAATAATATACGGGGTATCGTATACTAAGAATTCCGTATTTCATAGTATACGGAAATCCGTATTTTATTAGTATACGGACTTTTAAATATACAGGCCCCGTACACGCCCGTATTTTAGTTTTCCCGTATATCTTCCCGTATACGAGCAATATACGGGATCCCGTACACTCCCGTACATTATCTCTTTTTTCTCAGTGTTTTTGAAGGTATTATATTCAATCATATTTGTTGCCGCTTGAATAAGTCAGTATATTCTTTCTAGGCCATAAAGGGAAAAATGAAAGAGCTTCAAACATTTGATTGAAATTAGCATTTCCTAATTCTAGTAAATGATTTATTGTTTCTATTTTTTAACTGAAAAGATAAATCAACAATAACATTGTAATTTACCTTACCACGACCCCTTTTTCTAAACTAAGAACTTAATATTACAAAATAAAGTAAATTTAAAAGTTGAAAGGCTTATTAACATAAATAGCTTAACATCTGATCAACCATAGATTCAACTACAAAATTATGCGGGTGCATAGGCACTGACGCAATAGCATTAGTTGCGTCTTTGTTGTCCAAGACAATGATTCTATCATATAACCCGTGAAATGTCTTGAATATGATGTCTGTGAAAACATATCCAAAAAAATCGTCATATCCTTGGAAGTTTTGTGTAAAAGTATGTGGCAATTTGATGAACATTTTCACTTTCTTATTTGTTTCTATAAGTTTTTGTGTACTAGCACGAATAGCTTGCATTTTATTTCTAAAACAATCATGATGGTAACCTCTCATATGTAAGAACAAATGAATAACAACTATAGCATCTTCATTCGATGGTATAGATTCAAGATGTTTTGAGATTGATATTTGAGTATAATTTCGGGGCGTCCATCCATTTACGTAATTAAAAGGTTGACAGTGTGGTGCCATAATTACTGTAAAATTGTTGTTTTTAACTGTACAACCTGAAAGTCTTTTCCAGGTTTTACTTGTCCAGATTTCTGTATATTGTGTACAATTATACTGGTCCAGAAAATGTTTGTACCACTGTCTTGTTGTTGAATCCCCTATCAGGTAAAGCTTTTTGTTTCTTAGGCATTCTTGAAAATTGTCGCTCACGAATCCTTCAAATAAATGTGCAGAATATAAAACTATGTTTAGCGACGTTTTAGTTTATGCTACTAGTAATTTATTCTAGCTTGTTTGTGATTTAAGTTTGGTGCTTATTTGAATCACTCTCGAGTCCGCTTCCTGGAAAAAAATCAGTACTGGTGTCTGATGAGAAGGCATGGTCACGACCCCATTGGGATTCGAACCCACGACCTCTTGACTGATCGGCCGACACCTTAACCGTTAGACCGCCGCTAACATCAGCGACGTTTTGCCAACTTCACAAGAGTTGCTTTTAGTTGTGTTCATTTGAGAATATTGAGGGCAGTAATCATTACTTCATTATAGAGTTCGACTTAAAGATAAAGCCCGTCAATCTGTCAGGTATTAGAGGCTAAATATTACTACGTTTTTGAAAAGAAACGAGACGGCAATATACACGTGTAGAAATATGTATTTCATATTGTTATACACGTAATGTTTATTTCTTCATGGGTTACGATATACAAAGCATGTATAAGCTCACACGTAAAAATATCAAAACGTCACTAAAACGTAAACAAATTGCAGTAAAGACGTAAAAATGTAATAAGCGAAGTCTGGATTCCACCTGAGTACTACAAATTATTATCTAGTCTTTAAAACGTCTTGCTACGTCTTTTTCTACGTTTTGTTAGATTTTGCTAGGTGTTCGTACGTTTTACTACGTGTTGTTTTGTTGTTTAGTTTACATAGAATTCCCGGGGCCTCCGTGGCCGAATGATTAATGTCGTTGACATCAAATCACTTGCCCCTTACCAATGTGGGTTCGCGACTCACTCGGGGCGTAAAATTCTTCCAGTGAAGGAGCCATCAAACTGACGTATGGTGCCTGCCCGTGATGAAATATTGCCCGGAGGGGCAGCTATGGTCATTCTCCACCATGAAAAGCTGGAAAGTCGCAGTATGACCTATAATTGTATCGGTGTGACATTAAACCCAACAAAAAGTTCATATAGTACAGTTCGAACTGAACCATTGAAAACATAACGAATAGTTGCAGACACCAGGTTATAGTGAAACGTGACATTGAACCGCTTTATTCACAGGCCTCAAACCGGGCATAAGTTGTAAAAGGTAGCGGAATCTAAATAATACCTTAGGTAAAACCTAATATCTCCCAAAACCAGGCAAAACATTTGGCAATCCGTAGGGGTGAGAAACATAGTAATAGATAGCCCTTAATATCTGTCTGGTGCTTTAACGGGTGCTGTGCATTTCATTACCTATCGTGGACAGATTCAACTGCGTTTACTGCTTCCAAAGTATATCCGTTCACAATTAATACACTCTAAACAAAGATATACAATTAATATTTAAAACCAGTCAAATCCTTCATTTAACATACACTGCAGGAAGCTGAGCATTACTTTATTTACTAAATAGTTACTTTTAGTGGCAAGGCTCATGTTGAATATGCTTAGCCCGAAACATTAGGTTACAGTGAGTAAATATAAACCCAAAAACTTTACAGAAGTTCATAAACTTTAGTGAATGAAGTAAAACATTTATAAAATATTGATGCCTATAATCACTTTTAACAAATTAAAGCATTTACCAATACTAAATCTGTGGTTATGTCCCTTTAGAGCTAAGAACGAACTAATAACTGTTTGTTTTGGTCCTACTCAAGATGTAAATTACCGGTTACCTTGACAATGAGTCAGCTGCCATCGCATATTGTAGAAAAATCCAGTAGTAGTTTTCCTTTCCCAAAGTTTAGTTGTATTATATTTTGAGCATGGAATGCTTGGTATGATATGTTCTACGTCTTTCCTCCCGTTGTAATACATTCGTTCTTTTACAGTCACTGTTATGGTTTTACTAAACATTTGATGAGATCTGAAATTAAAGATAAATGGCAATAATTATAAATTCGAATTTAGGCTTTAAGCTGTAGAGGAAATACTGGATACAGAAACATAGATCTCTAAACGAGTTTATCCATTTTGCAATCCAATCAGGTGTGAGTACAGATGACGCAATATATCCGGGTTCCTTTAAAAATGTTTGTATACTGTATGGGCATTTGTTCTGTTTGGCGACAATAAATGACAAATTGACTTTTACCTCACTATTTATTCAAAGTAATTGTCTACGATTCGGTTAGTGCCTGAGACAAAATCAACCGTTTTTCTTGTAGATTAACGATTACTTGCATTTTAGTTCGACTTTTTATTTTTTTCAAATATGAGAGCTTTTGTTGTCATCATTTCATCGACTTTTGTGATTGTCAAAAACTTCTCTGCCAAATGCTTTCAAACTTCACAAATGCATTTGACGTTATCAGATTATTTCACAGGACAAGTTACATAATTTTAGCTTTCAAGTTTTCAGTAGTTCCCCTTTTAGAATAAGAAAAACTTTGGTTACAAATTTGCATGTAAGCAGATTTTCAAATAAGGTTTAACCCATATCTTAGGAAATATGGTACTGAATGCAAACCCTTAATTAGTTTTCGGCATCATTAAATGACCATTTTGAACTTAGTTCCGTACCACTTAAAATAACGACTTTTTTCAACTTAGAAACGTTTAGAAAAGATTTTTTATTAAAGCTATTATTGTGTGGCAGGGTGTAAAAGAGTTAAAAGATCTGCCTTTATATGCTCTTGTGATGTTACTTTATTGGTATTATTCTGTTATATACCTAAAATATAGAAGCTCTTTTTCGCATTTACTTATTGTTAAAGGCAGTTTTGGTAATGAACTTTTCACAAATTTCCAGTCACTACATTTAAGATTTGGATTCTTCGGTTTTCCACAATACCACGGCATGCCGGAATTTAAACTCGTGAAATTGCAGGCATATTTGTGTTTGGTATGTGCAAGTAAATGTTTCATGTTGGGATGACACAGAGTAACTTCTTCGTAGTTCTGAACTTTGAACTTCGCCTTAATGGTCCTGAGTGAAAGTACCTGAATAAAATGAAAAAGAAATCTAAATCACGAAACCTTCTTGTAGTAACTGTTGCATATGACATAATTATAAAACAAAGTATTAACGTACTCAAGTGTACATATGTATCTTGCCTCTCTTGATGACACATTTACGATTTTCTATTTCTCTTTCTTTTATAAAACAACAATCTCTTAGCTTTCGTGGATAACTTCATCTATCTGAATCGATAGGCTAGATTTTTATTGTTGTAAATATGTAGATGACGGCAATGTTCTTGAAATAACATCATGGGAATACGATGACAATGTCTATTATTTCCATTCCAGGTTCATTAAGTACATATAACTTAATATTGGAATTTCAGCATCACTATTGCTCTTAATAAGACGTCACAATTTATTATAAAAGATATCGGAGTACTTGAACAGTTAATATATTTAATAAGGTACTATAAATTCATTAATTGAATCATTCCTTTTACAGAATAATTCTATGGGAAAATATACAAATTGATTTGAACTCGGTCTTGGACCCATATTGTCAATTTCCGTAAGGCTATTCGGCATTATGCTTATGTAAATAATACTCAATGCGCACATTGCTTTCCGGAGAATGTCGAAATCGGATACGGAAAAAAACGGCCTTTTGCAATAGTAATTGCAGGTTTACAACCTAAAATCGTTATGTAATTACTCTCGAGTCAAATAAAAATCTACTGGTATCAAAAGGAGGTAAGCAGTCATGACCCCTGCTGGGTTTGAACATCCAACTGCCCGGTTGTACTTGGTACCGACCAGTCATCGGATAGGAACATATAACGGACAAATGTTATTACTACTTTATATCGATTATATCGGAGTTATCGGACAATCGAAAACCTTTGACTGTCATACATCACCATTGACTGACAAGTAAGTGTTAACAAGGAATATCGTACTAATCCTAACCTGTGTTTTCAAAACTGTTCTCCTCTGATTTTGGTACATTGGAATGGCAAATGGCGAGTACCAAGTGGGATTTAAACAATTATAGCACATATCCCTGAAATGCAGACGACACTTTTCTTTTTGATTCAGTCCTCGCCAGCAAAAGTTGGTTCATAAATTTGTAAAAATACCATGTATTGAATGCTGTAATAGGATGAGTAATGACCAGAAAGCAACTACTTCATAGAAAGTTTTAATCAGCATGTCCTGTAGACACAGTAAGCATTATTTAATAAAAACAAACATTTAATTTATTCAACATGGAAGAGGAGTGGGAACTGCTTCTCGATTTTTTTTTCAATTCAAAGAAGACCAAACGTACAAGACCGCTACACCTACCTTGTTGATTTACAAATATTTACCCCCACTTCGAGCCTCCAATGCATTAAAACATACTTATAGATTATTGAGTTTTCCGAAAATATCACAAACTGAAATATATTTGATTTTGTTTGCTCCGTACGGAGACAAAAGCTCTGAGATATATTCTGCAGACAGAATTTCGTTTTAAGATGGTAACACGGGCAAAACACTGTTGTTATGTAGTTAAACCCCGAGTATAGCTTAACCCTTTGAATATGTATGAAAACATGTTTTTAGAAGACGCAGAGGACAGATGTACATAATCAAAGTTTTTATCAGTACAATTGTCATTGTAAAATATTAATTATCAGTGTACCAAATAATTGTCCGATGACTGTTCTACCATGTTGTTTAAAGTAGTGCGTTACATTACCCAATTTGAGCCTCAAAATATCCGATGTTTAACGCTTTATTGTTTTTTTACAATTTCGGATTATAAATGAACTGAATTTTTATCGGGACAAATTTCATGTTCAGGTGTTCATTTTTCATAAAACGGCAAAGGAAAATCTCGGATTTCTAACCGGTGACTGGTCGGCACCCAGTAATGCATTTTGGGTTTCTGAATTCCAATGAATGTTAACAACAACAGTAAGAGCTTCATAGTCTTCTTGGAACCAATCAAGATATCTTATATACTATTATATTATGTACCTCGTATGGCATTCGATAAAAAGCTGTTATCGCTTCCCTTGTATATGCTATAGTTGCCGAAATCTGTGACTTCCCGCTCCAAAACGCTGTAAAAATGAGTAAGTAAGATCCGTTTTTGTAATCATAAATCGACCCCGGTGCAGAAAATATGTTATTCCATATCCTTGAGCGGAGATGATCGCCACCAGTCCACTTTCGTTCTCCGGATGAATCAAATAACGTTGCCAGTACATGTATTTTGTCTCCAATTTCATATACTGTATCAGGCGAATCTACGAAAAGTCACAAAATTTTAATTAATAAAATCACACACATTGATTTTTGTATTTTTTCGGTTTTTAAGTAAAACAGGCATATTTCATGTAATGATGTCTTTTAAATGTAAAGGAACAACCCAGCCGAATCCTCGGGCGTTATTCCATGCATGGGTGGGCACATGCTTTTAATATGTTCAGTGTATAGTAATTTCTTTATGTCATAAGTGTTCAGTAATTAGTAAGTCATTTCTATTAATGTATTTTTGTGTTAAATATGTTTTACACTGTTTACATTATAAAGTAATGGTGTCAATAGCAGTAGTGTTTCCCAAACAAATTACGGAGACAGTCTTAAGGTCCTATGGCAACAAAGAACGCAACCGTGAAAATGTGAAAATAAAATGAAGACTAAGATTTATTTATTATGTTATTGAGATAATTTTGTTTTTTGGATTTAGCGTCGCACCGACACATGATAGGTCTTATGGCGACTGTCCAGCTTTTAATGGTGGAGGAAGACCCCAGGTGCCCGTCCATGCATTATTTCATCACGAGCGGGCACCTGGGTAGAACCACCGACCTTCCGTAAGCCAGCTGGACGGCTTCCTCACATGAGGAATTCAACGCCCCGAGTGAGGCTCAAACCCACATCGATGAGGGGCAAGTGATTTGAAGTCTGCGACCTTAACCACCCGGCCACGGAGGACCCTGTTATTGAGATAGGCTTAAGCTAAACTCGTTGTAGTAAGCATTGAATGAACTTGTCGCAGAGTCGGTTACCTTACTTTATTAGCTGTGTACTTACAGTATTGTGATGTCCAGTATTGTCATCCATAGTTTACTTTTATTTTGTTTGTCTTTGTTTTTGTTTGCCATATACACATACACATTCACATTTAAACAAAAACTATGTACCATTCAATACTGCATCCATATATGACACACCTATCACACACAACACATTCTAGTATACAAAACAAACATCCATCATTAACCAGTCACTTACTTAGTTACTTGTTACTCTACTAGTTAGATAGTTGACAATGATATTGTATTTTTTTACATAACCTGACGTCACCTGCACAATGAAATATATTTTTCGGTGATACACGCCGTTTTGTGTCGAAGTAATTTGTTTTACTTCTATATTTTCTTTCTTGTGCCTTTGCAGGTATATTATAGTAACTTGTTTGTGATCATATAAATGTTCTATTAGATCTATCCCACAACTGTTTATTTGTTTGTATTTGTCAATATATGTAGAAAACGAACACTGAAATATACTTCTACGGTGATACATGCCGATTTGTGTTAAAGTCATTCATTTGACTTCTGCATTTTGTTCTGGTGAGCTAATATACCTTCAACCCATGTACAATTGAAATCGTAGCAGTGGATGACCAGCGTGACCTTTGGTTAGAAAGTGTATGAAGGCGAATCATTGGTAGCGTACATTGTGAGGATAAAACACCAGTAAACCTCGTGTTCAAATAAAAGATACTCTTCAAAATGGTGAACCCGGAAAGGAAAAACAAATACCGTGCAATCATACCGGCATAACGACCTCCCAGTGAGAAATTCGGGCCTGTCGAGGCTCTTGATTACCAGATTATCAGAATACACGTGAGATGTGAGTTCTTTCTTCTTTATTATTTTAATAAGTATTACTGAGCTCAGTTAACATAGATACGATTCTACATCGATGTAATTTAGATTCAATCTGGTAGAACGTTTTCTATTGGAAATACATGTGTCAACGTTGGAGTACAAATTCTGTCATATTTGACAGCTACAGTTTCACCATATTTATTAAAGGAACTTCTTCATCAACTTAGTAACCCGCCCGCTTAGCTAAGTAGGTAAGAGCGTTGGTCTACGGATCGCGGGGCCGTGAGTTCGATACTCGGGCGGGGTGTATGTTCTCCGTGACTATTTGATAAACGACATTGTGTCTGAAATCATTAGTCCTCCACCTCTGATTCATATGGGGAAGTTGGCAGTTACTTGCGGAGAACAGGTTTGTACTGGTACAGAATCCAGGAAGACTGGTTAGGTTAACTGACCGCCGTTACATGACTGAAATACTGTTGAAAAACGGCGTTAAACCCAAAACAAACAAACAAACAAACAAAATCATCAACTTAGTGATTGATGGACTGTTTAGGACAACATTTAATTTCAGTGAATTTATATGATGTTTTTATATTTTGTTGGACATTTATATTCTAGATTTTATTTTCAGACTGTAGAATACCATCTTTATCCTTGTTTCGAAGTACTTGAGAGCTTGAGAAACAGCCTAGTCCACACAGTCATATCGCATTTCACAATGAGGTTACAGGTACAGAATTAACATGGTACTGGTGACAATGTATTATTCCAATAACCCCTTAACATTCAACAAACAGACACAGATCCAGCTCACAAATCGGGCATTACACTAAAAACAACCACTTTCATGGCATAAATGCCATTTTATATAAATTTGTAGTATTTGCTTAGTGTCAGTATTTATTACTATTAAGTAATGCTTTAAAAAAAAAGAAATCAAAAAAGTTTTATAGTTCCAGTGAGTGTCCTTGAGATGTCAAGATTGTCGTAGTTCATAGATGAGCAGATTCTGTAGGTTAGTAAGTAGTTGTCGCCTTTATGATATTTTGCAATGTTGTTTTTGTAAACAATTTTGGTAAGACAGCTGTTTTCAATATCAGAGTGTTGAATAGAATTTAGAACTGTAGTGGTAGCTCATCTGTGAAATGTTTACGGTCCTACAAAAAATGCTGTATATAGATTGTTATTTGCGTAACTTTTGCTCGGAATTTTACTTGGTGCTTTAGTGTAACTGTGATTTTCTTTTCTTAAAAATAAAGTGTTCATAGTTTTCCAATATAGATTTCCGTGAATTTTGATGCGGTAATTATTCATGACATTTCATGCAAGCTGCTGAAAGTTTTGCAGTCAAGAAGGTTCAGAAATTTAAAGGTATAGAAAGGGTACAAATAAATGAACTGTGAGTATGATTGAATTGATGCTTTTTATTTTCTATACAGTGTTAGATTATATCAGACAAGGGATTCATTTAAAATAAATCTTTCAAGAATATTTGAGTGAAATCTTATACAGTAAAGAGTTACCCTTATCTGTTTTGAGTGTTGCAGTTCAGCAGCTATTGGCTGGGTTTTTTTTAGATTTTGTCAAAAAACTATGGAAGAGTATTAAGGACACTGTAGTAATAGAGTGAAAATAGATAATCACTAGTGCCAGTAGAATAGGGTTTTGAAAAAAATGTATCGCGTGGTGGTGTTCTATTTGTGAGAACCCGGAGTTCCGAAGTTGATTGATATTGTATGGTGGAGTATTGAAGACTTTACTGAATTCCTGAATTATATGTAACTTTTTACAAATTTTGTTATAATTGTGGGAATCCTGAATTCTATGGAATATTTTTGAAACCAGAGTGATATTGTATGGTAAAGTATTGGAGTCATAACGGTCCATAACATGGTCCAGAAATACCAAGTTTTTTTCTTGGGATGAGAAATCACTTAACCAATATGAGATATTGAGACATAATGTGAATTGATAGTAACAGATTGTGTCTACCCTATGCATACGAGAAGGGAGGCAATGCGGAAGTTATTGAAAGGTACCGCACGTGGTGCTCTTTTACATTTAGATGAATTTACAACTGTTTTGGAGTTTTTGAATGCATGGGAAGGTATAAATGGAAATGATAGATCTACAGAAAAGTTGAATGATCAGTTTTATATGAGTGTCAAAAGAAAAGTTAATTAGTTACAGGGAATAGTTTAAGATTTGAGCGGTTATTGAGTAGAGTCTCATGAATTATAGACAAACGGAGTCGAGATGAGATGTTGAGGAAACGTTTATTGTCAGTTCTGAGAGATGCAGAATATGTCCAGATACAAGTTTGAGAAAGATATTGATTTTAAAAAATTGAGGCGAGAGTTACTATCCATGAAAGAAGACCTGAAATTCTCAGCTAATATTAATAGGTCACAAATTTGATAAACCTACTCAGCCAGCCAAGGCAGAAATACAGTGTTTTACAACGAATGTGGAATGTAAACTTTTGGAGCAGTTGCAACAACTGATGGGAAAGATGCAATAATGTTTAAGGAGCCTGGAATCAAAAATGAAAGAGTATATGGAAGGTAGTGTTAGTAGGCAGTGACCATAGAGAAGATATTCCAATAGGTGTAAAAACAAGATAGAGATAAAGATAAAGAGAAGACGAAACCTCACAAGAAGGATTTTAACTCCAGGGCAGGTTGGAGGTCGGGATGTTCCAAATAACCATAGACAAGTGACCCATGTTGGACAGGCAAATGAAGCAGAAGTGATTGTAAATGGTACTCGTATCATAGGATTGGTGGATACTGTTCTATGATTACCACAAGTCACATGGTGCTTTTCTTTCACTGAACACTAGACCAGATATGAACAGATTTTCTGACTTTAGTTTAGATATGAGTGGCGCTAATGGTTATTATATTCGTATTTGGGATGTGCTGTACTTGACGTTTCCTCACCATCTTTTGATTCTTGTTTACCAGCCTCTGTTCCTATTTTGACAGTACACGATAGTATGTACTCTTGTGACACCCCTTTTATAGTTGGTACTACCTTTTTCTTGTTGCCCACTTAGATTCTTTGAATGTAACAGGATAGCGTTTGGTATAACCAACGCTCCTGCTTCATTTCAACGACTCATGGAGCGTTGAATAAGTGAACGTCATCTTAAGGGAGTGCCTTATCTACTTGGATGATATCCTCATTTTTCTGATTCATTACACACTCACTTCAGACGTCTCGAATCTGTTCTTTTATCGATTAGAACAGGCCAACCTCTGGCTGAAGGGTTCTAAATATGAATTCTTTCAGACAAGAGTCCAGTATTTAGGACACATACTTAGTGATCAGGGTATAGACACTAATCCGGACAAGGTCAAAGATGTGAAGAAGTGGCCTAGACCCACCTGTCCTGATGATGTACGTAAATTCGGAGGACTAGCTGGATAATATCGCCGGTTCATTAAGGGATTTTTCAGCATTGCCAAGCTTTTAAACGATTTAATTGTAGGCTATTCGACCAGCAGGAAGACTAAAAAGTAACACCGTGGATTTGGGGATAACTCCAACAGGTGTCTTTTGACGCGTTAAAGGAGAAAGTCACTCAGCCTGTTCTGGCTTATACCGATTTCTCCAAGCCATTTATACTCAACCTTGACGCCAGTTTTAGTGATTAAAGAGCAGTTTTACTCCAATAGCAGAATGACAGGAGCGTATTATAGCGTATGCTAGACGTGGCGACAGTGAGCGTCATTATACGACTCACAAGCTGGAAGTTCTGGCTCTGAGGTGGAGAGTATGTACCAAGTTCCATGACTATCTTTATGGAAACCACACATTAATCAGGACATATAATAAAATCTGCTCACTTTCGCATTTTCCACTACAAAGTTGAACACTCGCTTGCAGCAATTTTCACCTATAATTTGAAGCTTCAGTATAGATAAGGTAAAAGCTGATGCCCTTTCCAAACTGCATCCTCAACAGGAAGAATTATTATTCTCACAATAATACTGCTGTTGTTTCCACAAGTTGTTGACCACAACCCTAGGGATGAGATACAGGAGCATAATCTGTTAACTTGAAAAATGAACAGGCCAGTGATCCAGATTTTTGTCTAGTTCTTTTGTCTTACGTGGAGGCAGGCCATAGATTAACAGATCGATAGTGAATACGGGAGTTCGAACCTGTTCGGAAATGCCTTCTTGAATGGAATTCCTTGTACATGAAGGATAGAATCTCGTAAATGGTCCATTGAAGGTTCGACAGCCCCTCAATTAGCCTTACCTTCTGTATATCACGATATGGTATATACAATCCTCCATGACGAAGCCGTACATCATGGAAGAGATCGTACCACGTCACGGATCAAGTCTACATTCTTCTGGCTTCAGATGGAACTGTTTATCGGGCACATGATGGTACGCAAGAAGACACCGGATCGCACTACAGCTAGACCTTTGCCAGTTGAATCTTCATGCCCGATGGAACATGTGTGCATGGATTTGTCCTTAGAAGTGTCTTCCTGCCGTTATGATTTTTTATGCCTAACAACATAATCTTTTATATAGCAAAACCATGTTGTTGAGTTTTCATGATAAGCTGTATAAAGCCCTATTGCTTTGTATTTTGATAGTTAGTAGTTCCGACGTCTGTTTAGTATAGATTAGCTATGATAAGTTCTTGGACGTAGTTGTTTATTTTTCTGCGTAGTATTTTGAACTTTGCAGTGTTATTACTTAACGGTTCATACTGTTTATTTGATTGGTTGCTCGTCACTAAGAAAACTCTTACATTTTTTCCTGTGGAGAGGAGGATGTCGCAGGGTCGGTTCCCTTGTACTTATAATATTGTAATGTCCTGTATAGTCCTCCTTCATTCTTGATTGTCTTTGTTTTGTTTAACATATACAGATATATATTTACATAAACGCATACATTACACACCATTCAATACTACATCCATACACGACACAATTTCACATACAACACATACTATTTTTCAACACAGATACAAAACAAGCAACTATCACTAACAAGTTGCTTATTCACTAACTTGTTACTTCACTAGTAAAGTAGATGACAATAATATTGTATTCGTTTTTATAAGCTGGCGTCACCTACACGCATGTATACACTGAAATATACTTTTGTGTAGGTACATGTACACGCAAGTTTGTGTTGTAGTCATTTATTTAACTTTTTCAGTGTTGTTATATTTTCTGGTTCTTTAGGATCATTAAGTCCATTCAATAGATGTGTAATAGAGTTACGCTTAAGCCGGTGCTAGGGGTCATGAGAGGTGTTGCACATTACATTACCTCTCATAAACAGACTGATTCAAACCGAGTCTGCTAGTATTCTGCTTAGTTGCATTCTATGCTTCCAAAGGATCTTTTTTACAGATTGTATTTTACATTTTTTCTAGAATATTTGCAGGCAATAGCCATTATTCCTTAAACACCAAGGTAGAACTCATGTATGACTGAAACCGTAACATACTCCATGATCCTAACATATAAACAAAACTGAGTCAAAGTACGGTTACATTTTAATGCCGGACAACACTTAACGAATGTTCATGCGAAGGTAAACGTTATCTGTTGGAAGCATAGAACGCAATTTAACCACATGGTTTAGTAAAATAAATCCGTAAAAAAAGATCCTTTGGAAGCATAGAAAATAAGCAAAATAATAGCAGATTTGGTTTAATCAGAGCCTGTTCATAAGAGGTTATGGAAGGTGCAACACCCCTCACGTCCCCTAGCACATGTTTAATCAGAACTATATTACCAATGAACATTGAGTGGACTCCATGATCCCAAAGGACCAGAAAATAAAACAACACTAAATTCAAGTACAGGGATACTTTTTACGGCCGCTTCACGGCACTTAAAGATTGTTGTTGCGATAGTTAATAAAATCTGTAAAAAAGACCGTTTGGACACATTGAAAAACAACCTAACAAAGCAAGTGTAGATAATCGTGCATTTGCTGCAGTGTTTTGGTCCTGACATGGCTGATGTAGCAGAGCGCCTGTTTCGCTGATAACTTCGTTTAAACGACTGTAGATTATTTTGTGATGATTTTCTGTATCTGCCGACAGTCTCCTTTCAATCTTTCTCCGATGGCTATACAAATATTAAATATTAGCATTAAATAAAATCGTACGAGGAAAGAAATGTAAAATTTGCAAATGTCTTCTATCTACTTTTTAATATAAACATTCTTATTTCTCATTTTTTCAATAAGCGTATGAGAAGATCCACTGGATTCATAAAAAACACCAAGTTACACAAGCAAATTCAATGAATTGGTATCCCCAGCCGAAAGGGTTTTGTGGTGAGGCATGTCAAAGAGATATATCCGGCAAAAGTTTAAGGATGTTTCTAAGAAGCAAATAATTTCTTTAGTCACGAACAATTTAACAGAAAACGAATATTTTAAGTGTACATAACAAATGTATGTTGTGTTGATCCTGACTAATGTGTAATAGGTTTAAATTTTAGAATAATATGGAGTTATTTGAAATGTGAGCTTGAAGTATAACTAGAACGAAATATTGTATTCGAGTAATTTGGCATCAACACCACATGTAAATAAACATTCATGGAAGGTTTGAAAACTTTTGTTTAAAAAGGAATGGGAAATATATATTTTGGCGGAGTGCGGGGGTGACCAAGTGTGAGTACACAACTTTACATCTTGATAATCGATATTTAAGGAAAATACAAAATGAAAAAACGATGTAACAGTTGTAGTCCTGACGAGACCAAGTGGAACTTTGCTTTGGGGTAGATAGAAAATGTTTTACTATTTTCAGTTTCCCTGATGGTGAAGAAGTTCAATCCGTTTGATGACATTTTTTTATATAGGATTAAAGATGGCGACCAAAATGGCGTCTTAAGAAGATGATAAGTTTATGCCACATTCAGATAACATATATTTAATCAAACAATATTGCCATCAGGTTTATTAGTTCCGTTTATAAGCAAATATTCTCCAGAATGATGCGGACAACAAATGCAACACATGTTTTCATAAAATGATGTCTACATTACAATACGTTCAAAAATTACCAATTTGTTACCACTAAATTTAATGAAGTCTTACAGTAAGTCTTCAGTCAGATATTATGTGCATTTTCAATATTTGCGACAATTATATTATACTGATCAACAACTCTGAAAGAAAATGTGTATCATAAGAGTTCGCCATTTTAACTGAAGTTCTAAAAACTGGTAAAACGGCTATAACTGTAAGATCGCTGTATTTATTAACTTGTAAATAGTATACATGTATTCAAATAAACAATTTTGGCAACTAATTCTATGAATACTAAGTCTTTGCTTTTGTATCTAACAATACACGATGGTAATGTAACTTTCTGTTAAAACTGGTAACGTATTGTAACGTAGACTTAATTTTTATGAAAATATGTGTTGCATTTGGTGATCACATCATTCTGGAGAATATCTACTTATAAATGGAACTATCTGATGGCAATATTGTTTGATTAAATATATGTTATCTGAATGTGGCATAAACTTATTATCTTCTTAAGACGCCATTTTGGTCGGATCTTTAATCCTCCATTAAAAAATTACCCAAATCTACCCCAAAACAAGGTTCAGCAAGACACCAGCTTTCCTCGTCAGGACTATTGGGGGTGAAGAGTGTGGGAGAGGGATGCATGATCAAGGTGGTTGGGATGACTGGGTGGAGGAGCGAGATGGGAGGAGTGTACCAATTTGCCTGTTGATTATTATTCATGGAAGGTTTAATTTCTTTTATAATGAAAAAACATATATATATAATATTATATAGGGGAAAAAAAGTGGAGAAAGATGCTCAAGTCTTTACATTTTAATATTGTCTATAAACATTTAAAAATCAATAAAAACAAAGAAATAAATAACCGGTTTCACCCGTTCAACGCGGGATCTTCAGATAAATGACGTTGTCTCTAGGCGTCGGCGTCATGACGTCGTTAATGTTGCTTGTGTCTTAGAAATGACGCCGCTTATGTTTTATACAATTATATATATATATTGGAGTGGGGCTGTGGCCGGGTGTTGGTACACCACTTCACATGTTTATGATAAATGTTTATGGAAACAAATGAAAGAAGTTTAATGAAATTCTACCAATTTGTTAGTTTGTTATGTACAAATATGTGGATTTTTTAACAATTAATTGCAATAACTCTGAAGTTACAAAATGTATCCTGACGAAATTGTGTGTGCTCTATCACATTATGGTGTTCTGATTTCACTAGAAGTTTCATAGTTCTAGGTCAAATATGTCACAAGTTATGAAACAGAAATTCTGGTGTTACTTGGGCAATCTGAATGAAGTTTTCTTTAAATATTCCCAACCACTTCCTAGATATGGCTCCGGACGGACGGAAAGACGGACAGACAACGCCAAAACTATATCTCTCCGGCGGGGGATAATAAAAAGTAGGTTTAATTGAATCTCTTCATGAGGGGTATTGCAAAAACACATCTTTAAACGTAGTAGTGTGTCAATATCCTGGGAAAATGTAACTTTTGGTGGCATTTTATGTTAATGCTCGGATATAAGTATAAAAGTGGTCCTTAGTATCAAACATGAAATTTAAAAGGGGCTGTCGCCTTTTATGGTTCCTCATTACAGTATAATAGGGTCAAAGGTCAAATAAGTGCACTTAAAAATAAACTCTATCGCTGGACAATATTTATTTTTACACGTTTTAGGCTACAATAGCTTCAGCGCATATTTGTTTCATATATAACTTTAGTAGGTTCTCTCTTGATTATACATTGATACGTTTACTCTTGGATCGAACTCATCGTCAGGTCCCGGCACAAAATCTATATATTGTATATTTTATGCTGGCTCGTACTACTGATATATCGTGCAAATTTGTACTGTCAAGTTCTAGCGGACATTGTTCGACTGCACTAACTGTTGACAGATCTAAAGATATCCTTTGGAAGCATAGAACGCAATGACATAAAAATAACAAACTCGGTTTGATTAAGTCTTTCGTGAGATAATATGAAATGTGCAAATTCTCCCAAGCATTATCTAAAATGGCATATGCTGTCAATTAAATCTCTATTCCATGTGCTTTGGTAATTTCAGGAATGTGTGGGCGTTTAGAAATACTATCTTATGTACAAAATATCAACCGATATCAATGTTAAAATATAGACATTAGATAACTGCAAATATTATGTAGGCATTGTAACTAAAAATACAAACTTCAAATAGACACTACCTATTTAAGATATATATATGTAGCTAACTGCATCAAAGTATGCAGTCTGAAAAAGTATTTTAGATATCATATTCTGAAAAAGAGTTATTTAAGCTGACAAAAAAATGATCCTGGGTAAAATATCTGGAAAAATGTGGAAAAACTCCGCTAAAACATTATTGTAGGCTTAGGTGGCTATGTATGTAGTATCTCATGCAAAGCATGCACATTTTACCTATAAGCACGAAAAATCATGCATAATTAGCAACAGTTACTGTGAAGATCAGCAGTTTGAAAAGAAAAATATGTAAAGATCAAGTCATTTAATACCCTTGGGGAAAGTGTGACATTTTTATGGTGAAATTTGTCAACAAACAGATGATTTTTTTAAAACTGTTAAAACCCACAGAATTTCACAAGGTAAAAGTTTTTGAGAAAGCTATTGCTGGAAAAAGAATGATCTCTGCTACCCGCATATATGCGTCAAAGTATGGGAAAATATCTAGAAATATGAGAAAATCAAATAAAACAATTTCAGGACTGTTAGATGCATGACAGTGTTATCATGTATACCAGGTAATATAGATAGCTTACTTTTCTATTGCACTGGTATAATATGAACAGGATTATGATTGTCAAACGGTGTTCACTCAACAATTTCACCGTATAAACAGAGTGTTTCCCTTGTGTAAAGAGGGCTTAGGGTAAGTCTCTATATTATAGGATTGTTTTCATTCCATTAGCATGAAAATGATACTCTTCACATTTTTGAATCAGCTAAAAAATCTTTGCACATTAACGTTAGGCTATTATAGGAACTGGTAAGCGCTCTTCAAGTGTTTTTAACATCTACACTTTTGTAACTAATTGTTTATGATGATTCTATGGATGTCATAACTTCAAAAAGGCTTAGGGGTTGTGAATGTTGTAGTATATCGAATCTCCTTAGCATGATCTTTATGACTGTGAATATAGGGGTAACGCATGTTCTTTTTTCCTGTTTTACCTTCAGAATTCCGAGACAGAACCCGAAAGAGCAAACGTATCAGTGTATAATCACGAAAGAACCTACAAATGTTATATATGAAACATATATGCGCTAAAGCTATTGTAGCCTAAAACGTGTAAAAAATAAATATTGTGCACTCATTTGACCTTTGACCCCATTATACTGTAATGAGGAACCATAGAAGGCAATAGCCCCTTTTAAAGGACCTCGGACATTTTCCTATTCAGATTGCCTATCCAATTAAGGAAAAACTGACCTAGAGCTAGACTTCTGGAAATGCATAGTAACGATAGTTAAACACTACTTCTTGATAAATGCGACTTCATTTTACAAGTTTATGAACAAAAAGAGGACTTTGTAGACATTTCTCATTTCCATTTCTATTAAAATATGAACATGAATCATTTTTACGTTTTAAGCATCTTTCCCCCCAGTGACGCAACAAAATATTTCACATGCCTTTGTAAATAATTATTATATATGTATGCTGCAAAATGGTACTTGGTCGCAGGGGGAGAAGTGTTTAAAATTGAAAAAAACTACCTACAGGGTGTCAGCAAGTGAATTTTACATAAAATATTTGACACTTATTGCATATGTTTCCTAAACCTTATGTATCTACAGTTTTATTCATTTTTTTAAATGTTTCAAGCATAGAAAACACAAAACTAAATTAAAAGCGGACATAGAAAGTCAAGCTCGAAAGCAGACTGATCGTAATAAGTATATCTTCTGAATTTTTCAATTAGTTCTGCTGCCTCTTGACAATCTGAGTCTATTGACCGAGTGTCATCTGAACTGAGACAACAGCGTCTGTCGTAAGTCATGAACAAAGCCAAGCAAGTGGCTTGGACACATACATATATATGTGTCTTCAACTAAAACATGACAAAGAGATATAGACAAACTTCTATGGGAATAGTGCAACTTTGGTGCAAACTTTTAAGCGAACCTAGAATGTATTTAAAGAACAACATTTGCTTAAAGTCGAACCAAAGAACACTGGATCCAGCATCCTAAACTCTAGCAGAAGTACATCAGTCACCAACTCCTAAACTGGCCCTGTTGCTTCGAGAACTAACACTGAGGCCTGTAAAACTAATACTTACGCCTATAGAACCAATACTGACGCGCCTAGAACTAACATTGAGTCTCCAAGAATTAACACCAATTCGCTCACACATCTGAAAATTATTCCGAAGCCGACCGAACTACTAATAATGACCTCAAAGAACAAACACAAACACCACAACAATATCTACATAAATGTGGATACTAGCTAGTGAAGTTCTGTTCCACTGATATTCTGCACCAGTCGATATTTTATTTCTACAATGTATTTTTATGCTGTTTTTATTCTCTTTTTTTGCATTAAAGTAACAGAAAGCAAATTTAAATGTTTGCTAGACTTTAAAAGTATAAGCTAAATGTACATGACTCAGTGGCGTAGTTGCTTTAAGTTCAGTACAGCAGGACTAGACCTACAGATAATGTAGGAAACTGAAAAAACTTAACACACCAAAAATGCAATATTAAGGGACCTTGAAAAGAGCAAACGATGCATTTAGAACGTGCCAACATGTGTCATATAATGCTAAAAGTAAGGCACTCCTGAACCCACAGGGGCATAGGCAACCTTCTACACCCCTCCGCTTAAACTGAAAAAGGCCAACTACGCCAATGTATGGCCATCTACACCACTGAATGTATTCAATATATAATCCTCCACATAATGCCCGGTCAATATTGTACATGTGTAATAACAGTATAGCAATAGATGTATATAAAACAAACAATAGGCTATGATCAATGCATCGGTTATCATGGGCACTTGGTGGAAAGATCTGAACTACAGTTATGGGACCAAAAGTTTTGTTCCACATTTGTTTTTTCCTTTTCGATTATTTTAATAATGTCAATAAAACTGATAATCGGCATGGTATAAGTTTATTTATTGTGTTAAAATATTTCATAATAGATATACCTTAAATGCCAATGCTTATTTTAACTAAAAATACACATTTTAAACTTTTCAAAAGAATGACCCTTAGTTACAAACTATTCGAATTTCTAGGAAACGAATATGAAATAAAATTGTTCTTTTGTGACAGTTTGATAGGAATATAACTTATTTATCAGTATTTGAAGCCATTATATAAAACTACCTGCTATTGAAGTCAAGAAATAGCATTGAACTTTGGGCAAAATCCCCAGCATATTGTCCGATGTCCTTTCATGTTTGATACTAAGGACCACTTTTATACTTATATCCGATCATTAACATAAAATGCCATCAAAAGTCACATTTTCCTTAGATATTGGCACACTACTACGTTTAAATATGTAAGTGTTTTTGCAATACCCCTCATGAAGATATTCAATTAAACCTACTTTTTTATTATCCCCCGCCGGAGGGATATAGTTTTGGCGTTGTCTGTCCGTCTTTCCGTCCGTCCGAAGCCATATCTAGGAAGTGGTTGGGAATATTTGAATAAAACTTCATTTAGATTGCCCAAGTTACACCAGAGTTATGGCCCTTACCTATATAGTGTACTATAAATATGGCAAATTCTGTTTCATAACTTGTGACATATTTGACCTAGAACTATGAAACTTAAAGTGAATTTAGATCACCATAATGTAAAAGTGCACACACAATTTCGTCAAGATATATTTTGTTACTTCAGAGTTACTGCCATTAATTGTTTAAAAATCCACATATTTGTACATAACAAACTAACAAATCGGTAGAATTTCATTAAAATTCTTTCATTTGTTTCCATAAACATTTATCATAAACATGTGAAGTTGTGTACCAACACCCGGTCACCCCCACCATCCTGGTCACAGGCCCCTCCAGATATATATATATTATTTATTTTTTTGTTAAAAAAATCAAACCTTCCATGAATAATTATCAACATGCAAATTGGTACATTCCTCCCATCTCGCTCCTCCACCCAGCCACCCTGATCATGCATCCCTCTTCCACACCCTTCACCCCCAATAGTCCTGACGAGGAAAGCTGGTTTCTTGCTGGACCTTGTTTTTGGGTAGATAGAAAATGTTTTAACAGTTTTCAGTTGCCGTGGTGTTGTAGAAGTTGAATCCCTTTGATGACATTCTGTCATCATTAGGCTTTTCTTTAACGGAGGATTAAAGATCCGACCAAAATGGCGTCTTAAGAAGATGATAAGTTTATGCCACATTCAGATAACATATATTTAATCAAACAATATTGCCATCAGATAGTTCCATTTATAAGTAGATATTCTCCAGAATGATGTGATCACCAAATGCAACACATATTTTCATAAAAATTAAGTCTACGTTACAATACGTTACCAGTTTGTCACCAATAAATTTGATTAAGTCTAACAATAAGTCTTCAGTCAGATATTATGTGCATTATCAATGCTAACGACAATTATATTATACTGGACAACAACTTTTTAAAGAAAATGTATATCATGAGAGCTCGCCATTTATAACAGAAAGTTACATTACCATCGTGTATTGTTAGATACAAAAGCAAAGACTTGGTATTCATAGAAATAGTTGCCAAAATTGTTTATTTGAATACATGTATACTATTTACAAGTTTATAAATACAGCGGTCTTACAGTTACAGCCGTTTACCAGTTTTTAGAATTTCAGTTTTAAATGGCAAACTCTTATGATATACATTTTCTTTCAGAGTTGTTGATCAGTATAATATAATTGTCGCAAATATTGAAAATGCACATAAAATCTGACTGAAGACTTACTGTAAGACTTCAATAAATTTAGTGGTAACAAATTGGTAATTTTTTAACGTATTGTAACGCAGACTTCATTTAATGAAAACATGTGTTGCATTTGCTGTCCGCATCATTCTGGAGAATATTTGCTTATAAATGGAACTAATAATCCTGATGGCAATATTGTTTGATTAAATATGTTATCTGAATGTGGCATAAACTTATCATCTTCTTAAGACGCCATTTTGGTCGCCATCTTTAATCCTATATACAAAAAATGCCCAATGATGACAGAGTGTCATCAAACAGATTCAACTTCTTCACCATCAGGGAAACTGAAAATAGTAAAACATTTTCTATCTACCCCAAAGCAAGGTCCCACTTGGTCTCGTCAGGACTACAGCTGTTACATTGTTTTTTTTCATTTTGTATTTTCCTTAAATATCGATTATCAAGATGTAAAGTTGTGTGCTCTCACCTGGTCACCCCCTCACCCCGCCAAAAATTTTATTTATCCATTCCTTTTTAAACAAAAGTTTTTAAACCTTCCTTTTTTATTCATTCATACTACTTCAGCTGCGACCTTAAATTCTCAACAGCCATTATATTTGAAAGACCGTTATAAAAACAGTCACTGGAACGTTAAGTTTAACATTTGTTTAAAGAAGCACATCACTTTTTCAAAAATAGTTAACCTGATCACATCGATCTGATATCAATATTTAATCAAATCATGCTGATGTCTGTTAAATCTCCATTTCTGACTATAACAGCAACGTTAACAGCATAATAACCCAACCGAAAGTATGTTTTGTTTAAAACTTTTGAATTTGCATACATATAAAGAAATAGGGATATACATGCATAATTGTTCCTTAATTTTCCTTCGATATACAATTTTAATGTGGAATAGAACTTACCTAGTTTTACTTTCTACGTGTACGTTTGTGCTTTTTATCATTTTAACTTCCTGTGGGTTCGTGCTTGTTGTCAAATCAAATGTCTGTAAATATATGTTTCGTCTTAGCCATACGACGTAACAAAGATTCACGGCTAAAACGGAACAGAGGATGAAAATACTTAGCCGCTTCATCTGCAATAAATATAATTTTACGTGATGATAATACATTTGCAATTACTAAAACAAAGCAAACGTACTACTTCCGGTAGGTAAAAAACATTACCGAAAGTGAGATAGTGTATCTTTTCATACGTCGGAACGGTACAGAAATATTTTATTTCTATGTGACACAACTATTTTGACAATAATTTTGAAAGCCTTATGCGTGTATGATAATTGTATATAGGTTTGGCACGTAAAAAGCTAGTCAAGTATGTCTTAAGAGATTGTCAGTTAAACTCTATAAAATGTTCATTACAATTATTTGAGACGCAAAACCTATGCAAATGATTAAACTCTTTAGTTCCAGGTCAAAGCTTGTGTCTTGAATAAAATGCAATTAATTAGGTATACACAACTCAGCGCTGTAGTCAGCTCTAAACATCGGTTTAATTCAAATTCTTAAAACACGTAATATGTATTCATCAAAATAAGACGCATTGTTAACACATACTCAGTTTGACTAAGCATTTGTATCCAAAACACTACATCAATAATAACAGAAGCATTTGCTCGTTGTTAAATGTTTACCCGTGCTTATATTATGTATTCAGAAACAAATACATCGTCGTTAACATATAACCCAGGATGCCTGTATTTGACTGTGCTGATATTCAATCAGAAATGAAAGCCTGCTTTTGAGTGGAATACATAATATTTGCAGATATAAAAATGTGAAATAGCCTTATCTAACAGAAGCTCTCTAGGATATATACTAGAAACCATTGGATGAAATACAGAGTATCCATGTATGGTGACGATAAACTTATATCTTTATAAAGCAAATCTGCTACAGTAGCGCAAAATTACTTCCCATAGGTATACTAATAACCTTCGTAAAACTGTATTCCCAAACTTTAAAATAATGTTGTATTATTAAAAGGAGACGGTCTTACAAACGACGTAACAAGTCAACATTTTGTATCTTTTAAAAAGACTTCTAGAAAAAGTGCTCTGTCATAATTTCAAGTTCCTTCCTCTGTTTTCGGAAAGAGCATTTAATTTGTCTTTCATAAGATTATGAGGTACAACATTGAAAAATCTTATGTATTATTCTAGCACAACCAGCGAATAACCTACATACATGTAGAGCAAAATCTATCTCGGGTTATTCTGCAATAAACCACTCGCGTGGAATGACGTCATCCGATCCAGGTGCGTAGCACGGTCGTAAAAAGTAGTTACCATTTCTCCAACACTGTTGATACTAGTATGTCATGTTAGAATTAAAAAAAACAAGTTCCCAAGTGTAGAATAACCCGAGTGTTTCGTTCTTATTCGAAACAATATATTTACGTATTTACGTGATATATTCTTACGCATAAGAACTCAAAACACGAGTTATTCTACGATAAACCACACTTGAAAACTTAATATTTCCTAAATAGATACAATTTGGTAGTTTATAAATAAGTAATAGTATTATGGGTTCTTCAGTCATACTGGCACAAATTACTTTTACTGTCCCCCGCCTTTTTCGAAGATAATAGGGGGACATAGAAATAGGCTGCGTCCTTCCGTCCGTCTGCAATTTCCGGTCCATAGCTCTGTCATTCATCAAGGGGTTTTAATATTACTTGGCACAAATGTTTCCCATGATGATCTTTAGATTTGCTGTGAAACAAGTTTAACACTTCTTGTGGTGTTTTATATTTTTCATCTAAAAGATCTAAATCAATTTCTTTATTAAGAACAACTTTAAATTCTTTTGGTCTTGCTCCCAATTCTTCTAATTCTTCAGGAAATTCTTTAACTTCTAGTTTTTAAATTTCTTCTTTAGATAGGAATCTAATAGATCCGTCTTCCGTTTCTATTGGCATATAGTTTTCTTCTAATTTATAAATATATTCTTTTAATAATTTACTAACCTCTTCTTTTGTCATTATTATCTCCGGTGGTAACGGTTTTTCGGTTATCCTCATTTTTTCTCTTTCATAATCTTCCAGTACTTTTTTAACTTCTTCTTCAGTAGGTTCTTTGCTTATTTCCCTGTATTTTTATTTTCCATCGCCAGTTCTTCAGGAGACCATGTAATTGGTTGCGGCTCTTGGAATAGCTGTGGTAAACCTTGATATGTTTGTATGTCTTTTATTTCATCACCGAGTGTTTCTAATTGTTGTTTTATTGCAGGTAAAGGTTTTAACTGTCTTGATAATTTTTCTTTTTGACTTTCTATTCCTTCTGTAATTGGTCTATAAATTTCACTATACATTTCTTTGTTGGCAGCCTTTTTTATTTTTCACTCATTATTTCATCTCTAAGAGCTCTTACCTTTTGTCCGACTAAGTCTTTTCTTTTTCTTATTTCATTAAGTTTTGATTGCATTTATATAATAATGTAAGATAATGTAAGATAATGTAATATTATTATATAATGGAAATTCCAAATTATGATACAAAAAGCGATGCCAAGCGCAAGTTTAAACAATTTTATCCTTTTATGCCAGATTCATGTTTTAGAATGTTAATTTGTGGATCTTCTGGATCAGGAAAAACAAATACACCAATGCAAATGCTTCGGAAACCTCATATATATTATGATAAATTATACTTATATGCTAAAAACCTAGAACAATCTAAATATCAGGATTTAATTAATCTCTTAAATATAATTGCAGAAAAGGGTAAAATAGATCCAAATGAAATACTTGAATATTCTAATAATGAAATAACTGACGTCAATGATCTTGAATCAGATAAACAAAAAGTAGTAATATTTGATGATTTTATATGTGAAGAAAAAAAGTTTCAAAATGAAATAACAAAACACTTTATTCAAGGACGCCACGAAAACTGTTCTGTTATTTATTTATTTAAGTCAGTCTTACTATAAAACACCGAAGGATATCCGTATTAACTGTTCACACTATCTTTTATTATAAGTCCAAGTAAAAGAGAAAATAATATGATTTTTGATGAACAAAATATAGATCACAACTCTTTTGCTAACGCAACAAAACAAAAATATTATTTCTTATATGTTGACAAACCAAGGAAGTTTTTAAGAAAAAACTTTACGGGAATTATATAGATGGCAGTTTTTAATGTTGTAAAACAAATTAATCAACCCGACAATATAAGTAAAGTTAAATCTGATATTGATTTTAGTGATTATGCCACTAGAAAACAATTCAAAAAGCTTAAAAAGAACATGGAATCGTATCTTCATAAAATTAAGGAACTTGATAGCACAATGAACAGAGCATTAGATATGGGGGGTATTGAAATAATCAACATAGGAAATCCAGATAAACCCGGTGATGCAGTTTTATATAAACGGTTTGTGTTTAAAAAAGTTCAAAGTGTAATAGAAGACTATAATCTTGAAGACATCAAAAGTATAAAACAGACATTAGAAGAAGAAGTAAAGAATATTGAAGAATTAAAAAAAGATTTTAAAAACAATTCATTATTAATAGTTCAATTACAAGGTAAATTTGAAGAAGAAATGAAAGCTATGGTTGATTCTATTACAGAACTTGAAGAGAAATCTGATATGACAGACAGTCAGATGAAAGAAGTATTACGGGTTAATTTTGAAATGTTATTCAATCAAGTTCAGGAATTAAAAGACAGTATGATTAAACATGAAGAATTAAAAGACAAGATTATTGAAGCTGAGAAAAAGTTACAAAATATGTATCAGTTAGAAATCAGAACAGAAATAAATAAACTTAACACTGAAATGATCAAAAAGAATCAAGATTTACTCGACACATTTTCAAATAAATTTGCAGAATATCAATCAGAACTTAAAGGCAGCTTCACAAAGAGGTGATGACCATGACAAAGCATTAGATAACCTTAGAAAAAACTTAAATTCTAACATAGAAAATTTTAAGGAACAACTTCGGATCTTGATTAGTACTGTCGACCTAGTCACAATTTAAAATACGCGGAATTAAGTACACTACACTGCGAAAAAAGAGTTAATATACGGGAGTGTACGGGATCCCGTATATTACCCATATACGGGAAGAAATACGGGAAAACTAAAATACGGGCGTGTACGGGGCTTGTATATTTAAAAGTCCGTATACTAATAAAATACGGATTTCCGTATACTATGAAATACGGAATTCTTAGTATACGATACCCCGTATATTATTGAAATACGGGAAATTCTAAAAAGGGTTATTCTGATCGTATACAACACCGTATATTCCCGTATATGTCTGGTGTACGGGAATACATAAATCCGTATATTACGAAAATACGGGAAGTATATTTCCCATATATGTTTCATATACAACCCCGTATATTTCCTGTATATTCTGGATATACGGGATATGTATAGTTTGTATATTTCGAAAATACAGGGATTAAATTTCCCGTATATTCTTCGTATACAACTCCGTATATTTCCCGTATATGCCGGAAATACGGGATTTAAATAATTTGTATATTTCGAAAATACGGCACGTATATGTCCCGTATATGCTTGGTGTACAACTCCGTATATTTCCCGTATATGCCAGAAATACGGGATTTAAATAATTGTATATTTTAAAAATACGGGACTTATATTTCCCGTATATTCTTTGTATACAACTCCGTATATTTCCCGTATATTCTGGATATACGGGGTATGTATAGTTTGAATATTTTGAAAATACAGGGATTAAATTTCCCGTATATTCTTCGTATACAACTCCGTATATTTCCCGTATATGCCGGAAATACGGGATTTAAATAATTTGTATATTTTAAAAATACGGGACTTATATTTCCCGAATATTCTTTGTATACAACTCCGTATATTTCCCGTATATTCTGGATATACGGGGTATGTATAGTTTGTATATTTTGAAAATACAGGGATTAAATTTCCCGTATATTCTTCGTATACAACTCCGTATATTTCCCGTATATGCCGAAATACGGAATTTAAATAATTTGTATATTTCGAAAATACGGGACGTATATGTCCGTATATGCTTGGTATACAACTCCGTATATTTCCCGTATATGCCGGAAATACGGGTTTAAATAACTTATATATTTCAAAAATACGGGATGCAATCAATATGTGTAGTGAAAATTATATTCTCGGCCATTTCAAAGGTCAAACGTTTCGCATGTTTTTCGAACTTGTACGTGTATGTAGAATGAATGCCAATATTGAAAGAAAGAAATGTTTAATACTAATATGACATGAACTGAAAAAAGCATTCACGGACCAAAACAGGTATAAATTTAAAATCAAACGTGAATGAATCCATCATTTCATCTAGCGCGTTCCGATTTATTTTAACATTTAATCTAAATAGCCGATTGAGAAAAGAAAAGGATTAATCAATTCATCCCTATTTATTTGTAGTGATAAATACATCCGTTGATCATCGCCATTGTAAAAATCTAATGCAAGCATAAATTAACTGTTTTTTCTGCACATTTCCAACGCTTGTGCATACAATGCAAATATTTATAGAAAAAAAGAGGAACTAATCCATTTATATTTTGTACTGAAAAAGTATATAAGACATGTATTGATACTTTACCTTTGAAATCAATTCTAATATTTTTACAGACGAAAAATAATCGATATAATGTGTCTGCGTCCAAGATTCGAACAAACGCCCTTTCATATGAAATATTTTACTTTTTCTGTGCGCACGTGTTAGCTACCACGTGCGTATGTGGTAATTCACACGTGTGCGGGTGATAACTATCACGTGCGAAAGTGACAGCACGTTATACTACCATGTGCCCATGTGATAACTAACACGTGCGCACGTGTTAGCTGATCAATGAAAAAGCGTGAAAGATCTGCAATTTTTTCTAAATGGATGTCTTTCATAAGGAAGTGTTATTTATAGTTAGCTGTAATTTACGAAGTAAGTGTTTCTTGTTTATAAAAAAAGGCTGATATCTCGATTAGTTTCGTTGGTAATATTTCACGTTCGCACGTGTCAGCTAACAACTGCGAACGTGATAGCTATCACATGCGAACGTGTTAGCTAAGATAGTTTTTACGTGCGCACGTGTTAATCAACACATTCGCACGTGGTATCTAACATGTGCGAATGTGGTGCTAACACGTGTGCACGTGATAAATAAAATGTTTCCTATGTCCCCTCTATTCCACTGTATTTATACACTGTGGCAGACTATTTTATTTCTCGTGGATGTAGGGTCCTTTAGTATTGACCTAGCACATGTGAATATTTCGTATATTTCCATAAATTCATTTTCAATGTCCAAACATAAATAGCGATACAAATATACATATATAATTCTTAGTTGATATTTACTATCGCATGTGCAGGTAGCTGGGCGGCAAAGCGTTTAGCTGCCAATATCAGGGTAGTGGGTTCGAGTTTTGGCCATACCTTTTCCCCTAAATTTATCTGCAAACTTTCCACTTATTTGTCAAACGCACCGTGATATTTACGGTCCATTTATTAAAAGTTATCATATTCATCCGTTGTAAAAAAGTCAAATTTTTTAAATATTCTAGACAAAAAGAAAGACACATTACCAGTCACAAGCGTACTAAAAAATAAATACTTTAAGAGAAAAAATAAAATTTATAAAGATAAAACAGGTAGCGATAACATTACATTACTTTACTTTAAAGCAATGATAACCGTGGTAACGTGGATGGCGTGACACTGATTGACTGTATAAAATACAAATATTGCTTAAAATTAACGAAACCGCTCGAAAAATACTGGCAAAGATTAATGAGTGTCTTTCATTAAATCAAATGATATAAGCATTTACACTGACTTACCCATCTCCACGAAAATAAACTGTACATATAATTTCTGCCGAACAGTTTTACTGCAACATTAATTGATAATAATTGTATGCATATTAACTAAATCAGATAGATAGCCCATGTACCCTAAGCCTGGTAACCCAGTCTGACAATTTCTAACATTTTTCTACCTGCAAATTGACAATATCAGAAACTCGATGAATGCCAATTAACACAAATTAGCGCAAATTAATTGGGATCTTTAATGCATACAGATATTAGGTATCCAATCAGTTGAGAACACGCTTCGTCACGCTTCGCGCGTTCATATATCCCAAAGCAATAACATCTGGCTCAAGTGACCGCACGCGATAATCTGTATTGCATATTTTAGAGGGAAAGGAAGTCACGAGTAAGTACTTATTTGATTTTTTATAAACTGATTTTTTTTTTGTGACAAACCAGACCATGAATTATATTTCAATTAATCGGAAACACGGGTTGCTTTTTATTGCTTTAACAAATTCAGAAGCGTCAAAAAGGTCAGTTTAAGGTAACTTGACATGAACAACCAAGATGGTGTCACGAAATTAGGGTTGGTCACATTATTTACCTCTATAGACAATATGCTGCTACAGAGGTCTAAAGATGCATTTTAATCATTTAACACACACATAAACAATTGTAAAAATGCATTTAATTTTTAAAATTATAAAATCAAATGTTCTGAAACTCACAATGAAAAGTAGTCAATTTTTGTCCGCATCTTGCGGAAAAGTTATGTATCCAAACTGAAAATAATTTATATCATCATATGTTTGAATATGTCCTTCAGATGCTCCACCTATGAACAAAAGAATTTATCCTCTGAGTTTTATGCTATTTGCTCTGAATTTCATCAGTAAATTATAAATTTCAAGTATTTTGTTGCAAATAAATTCAGTAACAAGGGCTATGCAATTTCATAAATATGTTTATTGTAAAACTCACCCAGTCCTATGAATGGAAAATCAACAAAACATAGCTGATTTTGGTATTATTACATTATTTTTATGACTCTTCATGTTCAAATGAAGAAATCCTTATCTAAACCCGTCTCTATATTTTTTGGGAACAACAAAATCAAGAATATGTACTTTATCAATTACATTAAACATATATTATTTGGTATGGCCTAAGATCCATGCTTTCCATGAGATTTCCATGCAAGTCAGTAAAGTTTTGACATTGAGGGTTATTCAAACAGTAGCAAACACATTTGAACTAGGACACAGATTGAAAAGACTGTAAATGTTTTATAAAATTTAAATAGAAACAATGTAAAATTACTAAGAAATGAACACATCACTCAAAACTCTTAATATGTGAGGATGTAAAGTCTCAGAAATAAGGACAAAGTAAACTTACATGTACTTTGAATTTTTTTAACGACCCTCATACTGCCAGCAGGTTTCAACATTTTAGGGTGTAAAATATAGAAATTTATAATTTGCTGATGAAATTCCAGAGCAGATAGCATAAAACTCAGTGGATAAGTTATTTTGTTCATGGGTGGAGCACCTGAAGGACACATCCAAACATATGAGGATATAAATTATTTTCAGTTTGTATTCATAACTTTTCTGCAAAATACGCACAAAAATTGACTAGATTTCATGGTGAGTTTCAGAACATTTGATTTTATATTTTTATAAATTAAATGCATTTTTACAAGTGTTTATGTGTGTGTTAAATGATTAAAATGCATCTTTAGACCTCTGTAGCAGCATATAGTCTATAAGAGTAAATAATGTGACCAACCCTAATTTCGTGACGCCATCTTGGTTTTCCCTGTCAAGTTACCTTAATTTTGTAATCTTAATATAACAAAGAAATTCAGAATAGCCGTTAAGTAGTTCATTCATTCATTCATTCGATTGATCATTTCTTCACAACTAATCATTTAACTATTATTTCATTCATTCTTTCATCCGATAGTCTACAAGGATGTCAGTCACCACATGTTGATGTTGCAAGTGTTTGAAATAAAAAAATATCGTGCAAAAATCATTTGATGAATACCATTGGGGTTAAACGAGATTAATGTTGAAAGGACAAAAACAACTCCAGATAGAAGTTTTATTTCGTAGAAGCTAGGTAGCCGAGGCTAGCTTTAAGAATGAATAAGGCGGCACGCACGTTCATTCATTCGATTAAAACTGGAATCTCGGAAAAGCATTAATAAAGTTAATAATTACAATCTTTTATTTTTAGAAAATGGGTACCGGTAATCTGACAAAATAACGCTTTTTTCTAGATGGCACTTTTGCAAAAAATTACAACATCTCTTGCCTCTGTCTAGAGAGAAAATGTATTTCTCTGCGAAAATATCAGTGTCAGTATGAAGAAATTAATACTATTACAGATTATTTTATCTCTACAGACTTTGTAAGTCTATGTAAGCGGTTGTCATGCGTATTTTTTTTTCAAAGTATTATATAAAATAATTGGTAATAATAACAATTTATATTATGTAGAATTTGATTATTAATCTGAAAGTTATAAGAATTTTATAGTGACCTAAAATACATACATACTATAGATCTTTTGCATTACCAATTTTTAGTAACATCTTTAAAACCGATAAAGCGGGAGAACAAATAATCCAATTTGTCGATTTCCGTACAAAGTGTTGTTGTTGTAACACGGGGGTGGGGGTGGGGTGAATCGATAACTAATAGCTTTGGTCATTATATTTTTATGCCCCCGAAGTGAGGCATATAGTTTTTGAACCGTCTGTCGGTCTGTCAGTCTGTCGGTCTGTCCGCAATTTTCGTGTCCGGTCCATATCTTTGTCATCGATGGATGGATTTTCAAATAACTTGGCATGAATGTGTACCACAGTAAGACGACGTGCAGTGCGCAAGACCCAGGTCCGTAGCTCAAAGGTCAAGGTCACACTTAGACGTTAAAGGATAGTGCATTGATGGGCGTGTCCGGTCCATATCTTTGTCATCGATGGATGGATTTTCAATAACTTGGCATGAATGTGTACCACAGTAAGACGACGTGCAGTGCGCAAGACCCAGGTCCGTAGCTCAAAGGTCAAGGTCACACTTAGACGTTAAAGGATAGTGCATTGATGGGCGTGTCCGGTCCATATCTTTGTCATCGATGGATGGATTTTCAAATAACTTGGCATGAATGTGTACCACAGTAAGATGACGTGCAGTGCGCAAGACCCAGGTCCGTAGCTCAAAGGTCAAGGTCACACTTAGACGTTAAAGGATAGTGCATTGATGGGCGTGTCCGGTCCATATCTTTGTCATCGATGGATGGATTTTCAAATAACTTGGCATGAATGTGTACCACAGTAAGATGACGTGCAGTGCGCAAGACCCAGGTCCGTAGCTCAAAGGTCAAGGTCACACTTAGACGTTAAAGATCATTTTTCATGATAGTGCATTGATGGGCATGTCCGGTCCATATCTTTGTCATTCATGCATGGATTTTAAAATAACTATGCATGAATGTGTGACACAGTAAGACGATGTGTCGCGCGCAAGACCCAGGTCCGTAGGTCAAAGGTCCTAAACTCTAACATCGGCCATAACTATTCATTCAAAGTGCCATCGGGGGCATGTGTCATCCTACGGAGACAGCTCTTGTTTTATCTGATGCATTTACAGGCAAACGGTTTACTAACGATTTACTTGAATGAAGTTTAAATTAATATTAAAGTGAAATGCGGAACAAGTCGAATATGTATATAATACTTTATTTATTGTCAAAATAAAAGTAATATTTAGTAATAGGAAGTGGCTATTCCTACGGTCCCGTAAGAATAGCCTCACAGGCTATTCCTACGGCTCTCTCCGGTAAGAATAGTGAAATAGCCCGCAGGTGGCTATTCCTACGGCTCTAAAGACAGTTTGTATGTCCACCTTGTATTGCATTGTACTGAATTAATTCAACTGGTATATTTTCGAACAAATTGTTTACTTTTCAGTTTCACACCCAGGGCGCCCCCTCCCAATAATTTGACCAATTAAGCTAATTCTCTTAACAATCTTTTGACAACGAGTCAATTTTAGCTGTGTCCTGCAGTTTTATAGTTGTTTTTGAGGTTTTAACAACCACTTTAAAAAAAAAAAAAACACAAAAAAAAGTTGTTTAACATTTTATGGAACTGGGTTTGTTATAGGTCGGCTGACTTTCAAAAATGTACGCCGCCCTAGCTCCCCACTCTAAAAATGCTTCCTACGTGCCTGACAAGCGCCTGGATTCTTCCTCTAGTACCAGAAAGACTGGAAAATCATCAAATGACACATTTTCCTGTCAATGTTATGTTAAGCATTTTCACACACAATATGTAGCTGTCCGGCAATGAAAGCCTTAATGCATGAATATTTGATCACCACCCGAAAGAAAATGCACCTACCTTCCAATCAAAATTTAACAGTGACTTAATGATAATGAACATGTAATGGAGGCCAAATGCAAGTGATATTAGAAAACTTATTTTTCCTTGAAGAGATCAAATTTTTATGCAGCTTCTTTAAGCCACGTCCTTTAACAAGTGCATGTACATATTTCACATCTGCCAAATAAGTATCTATTGTGAAATTGGCGAATTCACCCAGATTTTCCCCTTTTCAATAAAAACATGAAAATGTACTCAGAATGTGAAACCCCTTATCTAATGCATTGTTTTATAAGAAGACTTATAATATTTTCTACATGTTCACAAGCACAGGCAGTAATTGTGGTCTAAACTGAAGTAAAACTCTTAAAAAGAAACTTTGAAAAATTAAACAAATTCCTTGAAAAACAGTACAAACTATTATCTGATGAATTGTTCTTCCACCGCTATAAACCATTTATCTACCTGGTACTAACAACATACCGGTAATTATTGGTTTTTAACCGATATTTGCGCTAAGTTCAGTGATTTGAATATTACTTCCTTTTCTTTAAAACAATGTAAAATAGCACTTACATATCTTAAAGACGATTATCTCTAAGTGAACTGAAAAAATAAGGCAATTAATTTGGATGGCAAGATATGGGAACCACAAACTGTGGTTTGAAATGAAATGATAATAATTTAAAATTACCAAAGTGCTCCCTGTAATCTTTATGACTTTATGACGTGATTTTGCATGTCGATGACCATCTGGCAAAATCAACACCTGTATATACTTTTCGTTTCTAATTAATACTTAGTATAAGTATTTTTTTCTTGAAAATTGGCATGCACACGTAGAAATATATACTTAATAAAAGCTTAAAAGGATTTTAAAAAGTATTCAACACTTTAGATTTTATGTCTTGATTTTGCCTTTTACTTGAGATTTCTTCGCATATAAATTCTGTCCAAATCAACACCCTCAAACGTTTTTCGTGAATGAAAGCTTAAAATGATTCTTTAAAAAATCATCACTTTAAATTTTATATCTTGATTTTGCCTGTCATTTAAAATTTCTGCGTATACAGTAGAATCTGGCGAAATCAACACCCGTATACGTTTTTCGTTTCAAAACCACCTTATATATAACTATTTTTTCTTGAAAATTGACATGCAAAGTTCTCTCTGGATGTGATACTAAAAGGTAAACAATTTGTTCGAAAATATACCATTTAAATTAATTCCGTACAATGCAGTTCAAGATGGACATACAAAACTGTCTTTAGAGCCGTAGGAATAGCCACCTGCGGGCTATTTTACTACTCTTACGGGAGAGCCGTAGGAATAGCCTGTGAGGCTATTCTTACGGGACCGTAGGAATAGCCACTTCCTTAGTAATATGAATATGGTATCTAACATATTTAAAATCGTTACATATTATACATCTAAAACAAACATTTACTTTCAGGACCATACATGTACAAACAATAAGTAATTGCTCAGCTTAGTCTGTTATTTTAAATCGATTTTCAACGGACCACTGTGACATCTTAACAAATTAAAGTTGACGATATTTCCGATTGACTGGTATTTTTTCAGTTCTCTGTTTTACTCCATTTTACAGCTGTAAATCTTCAAATATGACCACAAACGTCTTTTTTTTTCAGCAGGGCGCAAAATGATGTACTTAACAGGTTAACCATAAAACCATAAAATTTAAAGTACCTATCACTTGTAGTAAGTGGGTTATCATATTTTTATGACCCAGCTTGAAACAACACTGACCGGATATTTCTTATCCCCAGGCAATATTGTAATACACAATGAAATTTAAAGGGCGATTAAACATTTGACACAATTAAATTATCTTATATTTAGTGTAACTGTATGCAATCTTGGGGTTAAAATAAATTTAAGAAATAACGCAATGTTTAAACGAATACTAAAAAAAGGCACTGGCCTCCAGATCGTCCGACAAGAACAGAAATAAAATATATAATTGAGCCGTGCCATGAGAAAACCAACATAGTCTTAGTTTTCGACCAGCATGGATCGAGACCAACCTGCGCATCCGCGCAGTCTGCTCAGGATCCATGCTGTTCGCTAACAGTTTTTCTAATTCCAATAGGCTTTGAAAGCGAACAGCATGGCTCCTGACCAGACTGCACGGATGCGCAGGCTGGTCTCGATCCATGCTGGTCGCAAACCCACTATGTTGGTTTTCTCATGGCACGGCATTATATTTTTTTAGATATATGGATATTAATGGTGTATAATTATGCTACGTATACTGACAGACTATAATGTTGCGGAAACACATGAGAATTGGATGTTTTAACTAATTTTTACGATAAAAATTGTATATTTAAGGAGGTAGGTTACCTTGTTACAAGGGTATATTCAAATTAGTTGAACCGCAGCACATTTTTGTATTTCGTGTAATATGAAGTTTTAACTGCTACAATCTCAATTTCGTTTGTCTCTGTCCCTTCAAGTTCAATTTTTATCCAGGTTTGAAGAACATGACCCTCCAAAGGTATTTCATATTAAAAGAAGAAGGAAAATACGGATATTTAACACTTTTCAGTGTATTTTAGTTTCATTAATATCCGTAGAAGTCTGCATAATTGATAATTTTACTAGTTTGCACGTTATCTTTCTAATAAAAGCTTAAAATGTATATGTCGCCGGGCTCGTGTTTCCATGGTAACGCATTTTCTCTCATTTTTAAACAACTATGTATAAAAATAGGGGTTTTCGACGGCTTCAGTGCCATTCTATTAATGACCAACATGGAATATTTGAGTAATATTATTAGCAAAATACCAAGCGCTTTACATGGTACCCTATTTTTCTTAAAGTTCAAAGTAACCATGTCAACAGAGATGTTTAAAATAGCTTATATCTTGCTTTTTGTCGTAGTTTCGTATAAAAAATACTGAATAAGATTATCTTTCTAGTTAATGTAGCTATAAAACATATTATTTCTAACGTAAGTTATATTTTCGTGTTATTTGCATTTATTCAAACAAATTTCACAGCTTAGAATACTTACAGCAGTACCCCTCGTCTGGCATTTTTCATGGAAAAATCGTTTAGCATGCTGCTATTATTCTCATGGATATTGTTGAAATGAAAATAAAAAGCCGAAGCTGTGTTTCTTAAATAGACCAGTGTCAACGCTTTTGAATTTTACATTTAGATACATAGGTCACGGGCTTCGTTTCCATGGTAACATCAATTCAATTCAAGAAACCACAATTTTCTACCGAAATTTGTACAATTTTAGATCTTAGTTTTAGTATATAAGTAACAAATTATCAACGGAACCTGAAAAATAGGTATTACAAATCGAACTGCTAGATTTTTTATTTGAAAATGGCCGTAACAACTAACCTTTCACCCAACTATATTCCAAATAACATTGGTTACCATCATCCATTTTCTTACATTCCGCATAACATTTCAATATAACTACATAAAAGAAGCAAAATATTGATTTTTATTCAGAGCAAAATTCTCATAAAAATATTTCAGCAAATAATGGTTATCTGAAAACAGCTAAAATAAAAAAAATGCACAGAATTACGTACATTCAAGATAAAAACTATTAATTTTGCGCGGTAACTGACACGTAACGTCATGACGTCAGTGACGTCATTTTAAGGCAACATTGTTTTGAAGCGTTTCTGCGGCAATTTATTCATTATTTCTGCATTATTAAACCATAAAGCATCAGATCGAAGACAGGTTCATGATTTGTTTTCAGAAGAATGAATATACAAGCACATTTAGTTTGTCGTAAACGTCGTCGTAAATCGTCACGTTAGCTTCCGGTTGGACATGCGCACATACAAATATGAAGGTAACCTACCTCCTTAACGCGCATTAAACACTAAACCCTCCCTTGCGTTGTAATTGGTAACGACAGTGGAAAACTTCTTTATTGCCGCTGCGGTCAAGGTTCGTTTCCCGGCGCGGCCACATGTCATATTATTCGTCATAATTTTCACATCATTTAATAGATATAATTATCAGTATCCATGAATTGCAAGAGTCGATTTTTTATAACTTTTAATGCGTGCATTTTTTTATTCCAGGTTGACACAAGAGTTGTTTACTGGAATCAGAAAACGGGACGACTATTTATTTTCACGATAGAGAATATACTTATGTGAGAAGTTTCTACTAGTTTGATCAACAGATGCAGACAGACAGCCCGGATGAGCCATTCGTTCTTAGTGACATTCGTAACAACAGATAAAAGCTTATACTTATTGAGATCAGGAAACTGAATATTTCCATGTGGTTCATCATTTGTAACCTGCTTACATATCGTGTTCCAGTACAGAACCAACATGCGTCTTTTTAAAGTACATCTTCGGACATTAGGAGGGGTGTACTGCTCTTTTTAGAAGACGGCAAATCGAAAAGCCTATAGCGGTAATCAGCATTCATGGGAATAACGAAAACATGTACAGACAATAGTAAAAGAAGTGATACTCAACTGATTTGTTGAGTCAACCGCGCAGAATTAAATGTGCGAATTGCTAGTTTTCAATCAGAAATGAACATATAATAATATAAAGAAATGCTTGATGTAATTGATTACTCACATTTTAATTCTGCTTATTTCATTTGGACAAGAAATGAAAATGATTCATAACCGTTTGAAAAACTGATTTAAAAAGTATTTAAGTTGAATAAAATGTTAGTTTAATCTGACATGTCTCCAATTAATAACAATATGATTTTTTTCTCATACCCTGTCTTTGTCTTGCTTTTTTCTAGCATACCGTATTCTGCTGTTGGTATCACCGACATTCATTTTGTCATCTTTCAGTGTGTGCCCATATACAAAATCAGTTTACATAAAAGAAAAATAAGGGATTTGTATACTATACATGCATATACGGGAAAAGTCTGGTAAATGTATCTTTTAGAAATACTGGTCCGTGAATTCCCCGAATACGAAAACCAAATTCAGTCTAAATGTGACACAAATATGGAATCTGTATACTCTGCATATCTTGCATAAACGGGGAAAAACCTGGCCCGTATATCAAAAACTACAGGTTCGTATATCCCCGTATATCAGATGCAAATACATTCCGTATATGACACAAGTACGGGATCCGTATATTGCGTATATCATGCATATACGGGACTAGTCCGTAGCCCGTATAATAAAAAATACAGTTTCGTATTTTCCCCGTATATGACACAAGTACGGGATCCGTATATTGCGTATACCATGCATATACGGGACTAGTCCGTAGCACGTATATCAAAAAGTACAGTTTCGTATATGCCCCGTATATGACAAAAGTACGGGATCCGTATACTTAGTATATCATGCGTATACGGAAAAAATCCGAAGCCCGTATATTAGAAAATACAAGTCCGTATATGCCCCGTATATTAGATGCAATCACAGTCCGTATATGACAAAAATACGGGATCCGTATACTACGTATATCATGCGTATACGGAAAAAATCCGAAGCCCGTATATTAGAAAATACAAGTCCGTATATGCCCCGTATATTAGATGCAATCACAGTCCGTATATGACAAAAATACGGGATCCGTATACTACGTATATTCGGAATATACAGGCTCGTATACGTGTTCCGTATATTCTAAAATACGGAAAGTATCCGGGGAAAAAAGTCTCAAGACCCTTCGAATACATGAAAATGAAACTTATGTTAAAGCAGGACACGAATAAACACCATTTCTAGGGATTTTTTAGGAAAGTTCGTATATTGCATATATACGGGAAATATACATTTATGTATATTCGGCGTATACGGGATCCCGTATATGCATGACAAATATACGGACTTCCCGTATATTAGATGTTCCGAATACGGGATCGTATATTAGGTCCGTATATTTGTAATATACATCCCGTATACGCCCGTATTTTCGAAATATACGGGATCGTACACTCCCGTATATTGACCTTTTTTTCGCAGTGCTAACAGGAATATTACAAAAAAATATACGCGTTTTAATGAAAAAATTTAAAGAAATTAAAAAATAATCTGATTTGTATTTAAAAAACATCTTTTAAAAAAGGAATTGATTACTGCAATTCTAAAAAATTCCACAAATGCGAAGAAATTACAAAAAAAAAATGTTTTTCTAAAACAAAAAACCACGGGGCCAAACCCAAAAAATACTGTTAAAATTGCCCTGCTTCTAAATTGCTACAACAAAAACAGTTTGAGTTTTTTAGCTAAAGTAATTTTTTTGAACAGAAAAAAAATAAAGCAAAAAAGAAGACAAAAAAGAAAGACGTGAAGTTTTTCTTTCGAATACTACAAAAAACTTCTAAATAAAAAGCATATAAAGATTTTAATATTGCAGACAAAATTACAACAAATTTTATAAACCTCGTTTTTTTTTTTTTTGCTTTTTTTTGGAAATCACATAAGATATAAATTAAAAATTTTTTTATCTAAAAAAACCATAATATATCTATATTTAATCAAAAAACAAATGAATAGAAAAAATCTTAAAAAAAAGACTACACATTTTGTAATATAAAAATTTTAACTTATGAAGCCTCAAATTCCTTAACCAACACAAGAACAAGAAACAATGTTTGGGTTTCTGAATTTTTTAGACGACAGGGGGTCATTTTATTCACTTTCATGTTTATCGTTTTCCGTAATCTCGAAATTCTTGGGGATCACTGATTTTTAAAAATTTTTTTTTAAAACGAATATCCTTTTAAAAAGACCGCGACAAAAAAAATTTAAATTTCCAAATTTAATTAAACACATTTGCACGAAAATATGAAATGTAAAAAATTTATTTTTAAAAAATTGACAGTGACTAATGGGGCCAAGACAATGTGTTTTAATTCAAAAATTTTTTTTTAATTAATTCAGTAATAACAAAAAAAAAAACAACGAAGCCCCAGAACTTCATGGCGGTCAACATATGTTTGGGTTTAAAAATTTTTAAAAGATTAATGTTTTAAAAAACAAAAGAAAAAAAAAAAACATTTGCAAATCAGTTACAGTTTTTCTTTTAAAAAGAATATTAAATAACTATTCCAAATTTTTTAGCTATTAATTTGTTCAAAAGCGAAAAATGCCAAAAGAGGGGAAATAAACTATATTTGAAAATGTTGTTTCCAGATTTTTTGGTCGGACAATCTTTATTAATTTTCCCCTTGTAACATTTAAAAAAACCACAATTCCATTTTAAAAAACCCGTATTTTTTCTAAAAGATATGGATCATAACATTTGCAATTTATCAATCCTGTTTTTTTTATATTTTCGTTGACTATTTGATCAAATTTTATGAAATAACGTTTTTTTTCTTTTTATACTTTTGAGATTTTATATTCGTTTTTATTATTTACCTAAAATCTGGATAATTTTTTGGGTAATCAGTTTATCTACCTCCCATTAAACCCTTATATAATATACTTATAGAAAAAAATCTTTAAAGAAAGGGACGTAAAAAAATTTTATATTAACTTTTTTAAAATTTTTTTATATCAAAATCTTTTGAATAGGTTTTTTGAGGTTTTTTTATCTAAATTTTTATCAAAATTTTTAATATTTTACTTTGTTTTTTACCATTTGACCCCAACCATTCTTCGGGAATTTATTAATCTCTAAAAATCAAACTAACTTTGTTTTTCTTTCGTTCGTTTTTTTTTAAGTCTTTGAAAACACCTTTGGCGCGGTTTTAAACATAAATAAAACATCAAATTGGGGTTTTCCCCCCTTTTTTTTTTTTTTAAAAGATCATAAATAAAAGATGATAACTACCCATTCGGGGTTATTTATAACTCCATTGTCATGGTATTGTTTTGTAAAAACATTACTGTTGGTTAAATAACATCGTTCAAGAAAACAAAACACCATCAAAGTTTTTGGTAGAATTTAACATTTTTATATGACTGTTTAAAGTTGCTAATTGAAAAGGAAACGAATATTTTAAAGGTTCTTGGGCAGCAAGTTCAAAAAGATTATATGAATTACAGCTTGGGTCCATAAAAATTTGCCATTCATGAATTGGTTCTGAAATTATATTAAAAATAGGATTATATTCTTTAATAATATCTAAAAATGTGCTTTTTCCTGATGCAATATTACCTTCAACTGATATAATTTTTCTCTTTTATATATAATATACTTATAGAATATTTTTTCTTTTATATCCGTTAAGATTAAATTCCTTCATATACGTTTCAAGAGGCATTGAATAGTTTTCTTCTTTCTGCATTTCTAACAGTATTGTAAAAATATCTTGAATAACTTTTTTTGAATCTTCTTTATTTACTTTTCCGATTCGTGCTTTTGTTATTAGTTGTTTTATTTTGTGATGATGTAATTTTAAAATAGCTTTTTTCTCTCCAACTTTTAGTTTATTAATAAATATAGTAATTATTGATGGAACATCGCCAGCAACTGCTTCAAATAAAGGAATAGCTGGAACAAGTGCTAATGCAGCTGAGCAACTAAAAATACCTGCTGTAATTTGTAATCCTGTGTTTACTCTTCCACAAAACTTATAACTTTTTTTGTATGCAGCAGCAAGTTTAGTCAAGTGAATAATTAATTGATCTATTGTTTCTATTTTAAGAAACCCGTGGTTTCCGAAGACTTTGTCTTCATTAGAAATTAAATTTTTATTACTCATTTATATAATATATTTTTTAAATTTAAATTTCTTCTAGTTCACTAAACGGAATCCAACTATTAAATTTTTCACTATAACCTTTCCACTTTACTAAAGTTTGTTTTTTCTTATAGTCTCGTCTAATAACTTTTTCTATTCGAAAAACCTCTTGTTTAGTAGGTAAAAGTTCTTGCTCATAAAATGAACCCTGAATTATTTCATTATTCAAATCTTTAATAGTATATGTTCTGGGATTTGTATTATTAATTCCATAAATTATGAATATTTCCTCTGTCCAGTTTGGTGTATATCCTTTTTCAAAATGCCGTTTAAGTTTGCTTAAGCGGACTCGATCACCAATTTTAAATTTTGGTTTATTCTTTGGTATCTTTAAAGTACCGTATAAATTAAAGTAAACAGTACCTATATTTAAGTTTTTACTGGCTTCAGTCGGTGTCATTTTTATACTAGAATGTTTTGTTTTGTTATATTTATCAACCATTTCTTGTAAATTATCTAAATAAGTGTAAATATTATTTGCTGTAAAATATTTCCACATTATTTGTTTTAAACTTCTATTGAATCTTTCAATTACTACAGTTTTTCCTTCATTCAATGTATGATACATGTTAATCGTTTTATTTTATTCAAAAATGATTCAAACGTTTTATTATAAAATTCTTTTCCTTCACCTACCCATAAATTTGTAGGTGTTCTACCTTTAGAAATTATTTTTTTCAAATGCTTCAGTAACAGATTCTCCAGTTTTATTCTTTAATGGAATAACCCAAGCATATTTGCTGAATATATCAATAACGGTTAACAAGTACTTTACACCTTTATTATATTTTGAAAAAGCTTGCGTATCAACTAAATCGACAGACCAAGTATCATCGGTATCATTAACTATCACTCTTCGTTTCATAAATTTTCGTTTAATTGGTTTATGTAATTCTTCTGCTAATTCATCACTCCATGTTATTTCGGGGGTCTTTTTGAGTGAGCTTTTAGATCCCAAGGACTTACGTCCAAGTAAATACTCTACCCCCTTTTCCCGTTTATTTTTTTACTTTCGTTTTTGTCCGAGACCAAGTTTGTATTTCGTTTTAATTGCAGGTTTTACAACTAAATGTTTTGCAATCTTTTCTCCAAATGTTTTTGATTTAGTGTTATTTAAGTTGGAAAGCATTTGCTTGTCACATATACTCTTTTTTACACCACTGTCATAGCAAAAGTCATGGTCCATACATACTACGTCCAGTTCATTAACAGGATGTCCATTATCTAAAGGATTTCCTGGCCCACAATAGTTATATCCTTGGAGTGTTAAACCTTTCTTAGGCAATAAAGGTAACATTGCTTTATGAATATCAATTGTTCCTCCGGCGAGCTTCGCTGCTCCCCCGAAACGTTTCACAAACTGTGTTTTTATACTACCGCAGGATGCACACTGAGCTCTTAACATAAGTCTACCATTCTTTGTTGTAACATATTGAGGATTTATACTATCAGTAAATTTCCTTTCTTTTACACAAAATATTTGTTTTTGACACATTTATATTATATGTATTTAAAACTTTTTATTTTTGCACTGGGTTCAAAACCTGCGGGTTTTTTAGTTATATGAGTGGACCCTAAAAATAAGCGTTTTCACTGTAAACGTTACTAAAAATAAACGTGAACATTGGACACGGGAGTAACAAATTCCACTTATGCTAAAAATAAGCGTTTACACTGTAAACGTTACTAAAAATAAACGTGAACATTGTACACGGAATTTTAAACTAAAAATAAACGTTTACATTGTAAACGTTACTAAAAATAAACATGAACATTGTAATGCTAAAAATAAACGTTTACACTGTAAACGTTACTAAAAATAAACGTGAACATTGTAAGTGATCAAAAAATAAACGCTTACACTGTAAACGTTACTAAAAATAGATTTACTTTATCAAACCAAAGGTTTTCGCAGTTAGTTGTGGGTTTTTTGAGTTTGCCGGTATTGGTCAATGGGTTAAGGTCAAAATGGGGTCAAACAGCGCTTATAACCTTATTTATATAACTACTAATATAACATTAAAGTAATAGGTTGTCAATATATTAGTTGTACTAAAATGTGTATGTCTATGTGGCAAAGAAAGGAGGTTGGAGGCGTAAAATAGGAAATTAGAGAAGACATGAGTTGAGTGGTCGCCTTAGAGACTAGCTTGGATTTGAACTTTGTCTATATACCGTGTGTAAATATATATGGGTTAGTATGGCAGTACATAGAAATTATGTTTCGAATCTCTTTGGTTTTTTTATGTACTTTTGTATGTGCAGAAATATTGAGCTGTTGTGTGTGTTTGTACTCGAGGTGTCACAATAAAGTAGTGTGTGTAAAGTAACAGTCGTTATTGGTCTGATATTGTTGAAGAGTTCAGTGCGTTCTATGATATATTTTGGACAAAGAAAGAAATAATGGTAGGTGTTTTCAACTTCATCGCATGTGCACAGATGACTGTTGACAATGTTATTGGAAAAGAGGTGTTCATTAAGAGAGCTACAGTGAGTCCAAAGCCTACCGTTCTGTATTTGATATTTGCGATCTCCAATATAGTAAAGACAAGGAGGTTTGTATGTCAGCAAAGAGTCTTCTTTTGAAAGTTGACAAAGTTGGAGAGTTTCGAATGTCTGTTGGTAATTGGTTCCAGTCTGTTATAGTTGATGGAAGGAAGGAGTTAGCAAAAAATTGAGTATTACATTGAATATTTCTGGTGTTGATGTCATTTCTAAGATTGTATGCAGAGGCCTGTCCAACAGTGTGAGGAACTAGTGTAGAGAGATACTCTAGAGATGGAAGTATATACATTTTATAGAATGGAATGAGTTTGTGTTTTTGTCTTCTTTGTTTTAAGAGGCTCGAATCCAGTGTCTGTGTAGAGATTTTCAAATGAGACTAGCTTGGTTGCTCCGGTGATAATTCGACAGGCTTCTAATTGAATTTTCTCAAGCTATGTCTCTTGTTGTTGGGTAATATTGCTCCACACTACGTCCAAACACTCCAGAAGTGGTCTTATGAATGACTGAGTATAGATAAATAGTTTAAAGTGCTTATCAATCGGGGATCTCATGACGTTGATTCGTTGCAGGTCTTCTCTTTGATGTTTTCTATATGTTCATGCCAGCTTTCGTCTTCGAAATGGAATTCCAAGATGCTTGTGGGAATCAAGGTCGTTTATTTGTAAACCATTCATAGAGAGAGGAGGAAGGATAGGTTTGATAAGTTTACGTGATATGAGAAAAGTCTCTGTTTTTGTTGGATTGAAATCGACCAACCAATCATTCGCCCAACTGGTGATTTTCGGAAGATCAGAATGAAGAGTATCAGCAGCTGTAGTTGGATTATCAACAATGATGTACAGGCTTGTGTCGTCAGCAAACATTTTGATAGTAGAATTTATGTCCTGAACATTGTCGTTGATAAATATAATGAAAAGAAGATGACCAAGAATAGAACCTCGAGGGACACCAGGTGTGTCGGAAGAGCCACTAGGAAGAACCACTTTCTGACTTCTATTTGATATATAGTCTCGAAACCATTCCAAGAGACTTCCCGAAATTCATGCAGACTTTATGGAGAAGACCTCTATGCTATACACGATCAAAAGCGTTGGAGATCTCGCAAAAGACTTCACGTCTAGAGCTTGACAAAATGTATTGTATATAGATACTAATTGGTTTGTTGTTGAATCATTTGGTATATAGTAGTATATAGACTGAAAGAACTGGGACACAGTGTGTCGGAAGAGCCACAATGAAAACCCTTCTGACTTCTATTTGATATATAGTCTCGAAACCATTCCAAGAGACTTCCCGACATTGGTCTGTAATTTTAAACTATTTTAGGGCCATTATTTTTGAAAAACAGCGCTGACATGTGCTAGTTTCAATTGTGACGGTACTCTGCCGTTGCTTAGTGATTTATTGAAAAGTTTGCAAAGTTGCTGTGATAGTTGGTGCGATAGCTCTTTTAGAATTCCAATATTTACATTGTCCGGTCCAGAAGCTTTTCCAATCGATAATGAATTGAGTGTAGTGGTTATTTCATCTTCTGTTATTGTGATTGATCTGAGTTGCGGATGATTTGATGCGTTATGTATGTGGGGCAGTGTTTTGTTGGTGTCATTTAAGATAGATTGTGATTGGAAGAAGTTGTTTAATATGTTAGCCTTTTCTGTGTCAGAGTGGATAAGATTACCATTGTGGTTCAGAGTTTGTATGTTTGTATTTGGCGTTGTTGGTGCAATGATTGTTTTAGGATTTTCCAGTAGATTGATGCTTTAAGGTTTTCATTTTTCAACTGATCTGACAGTTTTGGTGAGAGATGTGATTTTGCGTTTCTGAGTAGCTGGGTTGTTTTATTACGTAGTTGTTTGTACTTGTGCCAATGTTGCACATTTTGCGTTTGTTTTGCTTTACCATATGCTCGTTTTCTTTTTCTGATGTATTTGCGTGTGTTGTTGTGCATCCATGGGGGATCTGTTTGTCTTATTGTGGCTATTTTGTTGGGTATATGTTTTTCTTAAATAGATAGTATTTGTTCAGTGAGACTGTGTGCATGTGAATCAACGTCATGGTGTTCAAAGGAGTCCAAGTCTGTAGATGCAGCCTCTTGTCTCAGGCTGTCATAGTCACCCTGGTCAAATTTCCATACCATTTGCTTATTACGTCGAGATTTAGATTTAGAGTAGTTCAAACAACATGATTTAGGACAGTGGAATCTGACATGTTGATCAAGGAAGGGATCACCAACTCCAGATGTGTAAACACTATATGAAGAAGAGACAAGAAAAATATCGATGAGAGGTTAAAGTATTCAGTGCAATGATTAGGTTCAGGATTTACTTGTGTCATATTGTATTGTGTCGCCATGTCACTGATTATTTTGTGTGTATGGAGTTTTTTCATGTCTAGATTGAAGTCCCCTGCAATGACGATATTGTTTATTTTTGTGTCAAAGGCAAGACCGATTGAGTTTTCTATACTAGACAAGACAAGAGGAGAAGAATTTGGAGGACGATAGGAAGTTCCATAACGGAAGTCGAATTTTTACCCAAATGCACTCAAATCCGTCGGGTTCAAGATCATGTCTTCTCACAGCAGGAATATAGGTTTTCACGTAGACAAGAACACCGCTGTGGTTATCTCCTGGTCTGTCTTTTCTAAACGGAGGGGCATAGTTGTCTAAGCAAACAGAGTCAGATTTAGTGTTGTGACCGAGCCATGTTTCATTGAAAGAAATGACGTCAAAATGATTGAGTTCCACTTGTAAGATGTCCTGTTTGTTAATTAAGCTTTGAACATAATAGTGTACAAAAGATAGAGAGTGACTAAAGTTTTCCATATTATCAGAAACAAAACAGGAAGTTGATGTCGAGATTTGGGAATCAGGTCCAGGATTCTCGTGAATATCTCCGGCTCTAAGTAGAACCAATGCCATCCACGTTAATAGTTCAAAGCTTGTGAAATAGCATAAAACCTTTGTTTTCATTTGACAGATAGCAAAATGTCCAATCCTCACCCGATAGGTATCAAAATCAGTTGACATAGGTAATTCCATGATTGAAAATTTAGTTTGGCGGTGATACCAAGAACCAGAGCCTAAAGTGATCACTACATGAGATAGAGATAGAAAAGTAAAAGAGAGGATAGTAGATGTGGTAGAGGATTGAGGTATATGCGAACATAGTGTGTTTGTATGTTTTTTGGTCATATCACACGACCAGAACTAAAGCTTTTATATTTCAAGTGTAATAAAAATTTATTCATACAGTTGTGTATAATAATGTTTATCTTATGGCTATTTCTTTTTGTTGGGTTAAACGTCGCATCGACACGATTATAGGTCATATAGCGACTTTCCAGGATTGATGGTGGAGGAAGACCCCAGGTGCCCCTCCGTGCATTATTTCATCACGAGCGGGCACTTTGGTAGAACCACCGACCTTCCGTAAGCCAGCTGGATGGCTTCCTCACATTAATAATTCAAAGCCCCGAGTGACGCTCGAACCCACATCGGTGAGGGGCAAGTGATTTGAAGTCAGCGACCTCAACCACTCGGCCAAGGAGGCCCCTTCTTATGGCTATATTTTGTACCCAATGACCGTAATGTTGCTTATATATGACAGGTAATTTTAGGTGATAGTAGTCGGGTTGATCGAGTGTGTATATTCATTGACGCATAAAGTGACAGGCCAGTTGAGGTAAAGCGATCCGATTGGTCAGTAAAGTAAAGATACTGTGTCTATTTCATTGATGTAAGCGTTTGGAATAATTTGTGGATTTTTACACATAATTGTGAATGAAGATTTCGATGGGATGTTTACTATTTTATTTTACTAGTTGTTCACGTGTTTGTAGTAAAGGTGTATTTCAAAGAATACTGTTCTTCTTAAATAACATTTTTAACTGTTAATTCATAGTGTAGTTACTAATTTGGTGCATGGAAATTCATGTTTTAATTCGAAAAGTGCCGTAGCTGGTTGTTTTTTTGTTAAATGTAGAACAAGTGTTTGTGTTAAGTTTCGAAATTATAGACATACAGTGTTTTGGTTTCTATTGTACTTGTGACGACTTTGACAGTGATGTAATCGATATATTTTTCATTTTGTTTACAAGAGGAATTTTCTTATTGTGGATTTCTATGCTTAAAAGAGTACTTGGAGAAAGAGAAATTCTTTGAAGATGTACAATGGGATGAGATTAAAAGTAAGTGCACATAATTTATTCTATACAGTATTTGGAAGATTACTTAAGAGTATAAGGTAAATAATGTGTAGTATTTTCTTTACAATTTCAAGAGCTTTAGGGATGGAGTTTGACTGATACATATACACAAATGTAGTTTAAACTATGGTACTGTTTGGTTCTTGAGAGAATTTGTTATAAATAATTAGGTATTCACTGTAATAAGCAGTTGACAAATTTTAATTTATCAAATTGCAAGGATAGGCACTATTACCATTGCCCTAAAAATGATACCGAGTATATGCTACTGTATGTTTGCAGTACTTTAAATCAATTTAGAAAGTTGTATATAAGATGTGTTGGTAGTATATAAAAGAAGCAGTTTTAAATAAGCTCTCTATTTAGCTCCACATGCTGACTAATGTATTTTTTTAGAGTTTAGTGTACACAAAATGCTATATTCAACATACAAACTGTAACAAAATTACAAGAAATCATAATATTTACATAAAAATGCATGTTTTTACAAACTTTTTAAATTTAGTACATTTTATTAAATATATTCTTAATCACAGTTTCTTATAACTGAAAGCATAAAAGATTGTTTTGAGCTAATGTTGCAAAACCTTTTCTAATTTGCTGGCTGTACACATGTATTTTCAATGGAACATTGGTAAAAATGTGACACAGGTGATGAAAAGTAACAGGATGATTTTGACCATGGTAGGTTTGGATGTTGATGCAACAGATTTAGAATACCATAGGATTTAATTAGAAGGTTGATATGATTTTCCCAGTGGCAGGTATTTCACACAAAAGGGTGTTTAAATTTAGTATAAATATACTTAATTAAGTTAATTAGACTATGCTCAGTGTGAAGCTGAAGTGTCGAAATAGAATATCAATGCAGTGTAGATTAATTACAAATCGCACCATTACACTAGGTCAATTACAAATTATATACACTAATGTAATACAGATACAAATCAGAGTTTCATTGCAGTGTAGACCAATTACATATTGCACCAATACAGATAGGAACATGTAGGTCAATTACAAATTACATACAATTCAGTAATAACAGATACAAAACAGAGTAGCCAGGCAGCGTAGATCAACTACAAATTGCATCAATACAGATAGGAACATGTAGGACAATTACAAATTACATTCACTGCAGTAATATCAGTGTAGTGTAAATCAATTGCAAATTGCATCAATACAGATAGGAACATGTAGGTCAATTACAAATTATATACACTGCAGTAATAACAGATACAAAACGAAGTAGCAATGCAGTGTAGATCAATTACAAATTGCATCACTGCAGGTTGGAAAATGTAGGTCAATTACAAATTACACACACTGTAGTAATAACAGATATAAAACAAAGTAGCAATGAAGTGTAGATCAATCACAAATTGCATCAGTACACATAGGAGCATGTAGGCCAATTACAAAATATATACACAGTACTAATAGCAATGTAGTACAGATCAATTATAAAATGCATCAATACAGATAGGAACATGAAGGTCAATTACTGATTATATACACTGCGGTAATGACAGATACAAAATAGAATAGCAATGCAGTGTAGATCAATTACAAATTGCATCACTACAGATAGGAAAATGTAGGTAAATTACAAATTACATACACTGCAGTAATAGCAGTGTAGTGCAAATCAGTTACAAAATACAACACTACATATAGCAACATGTAGGTCAATTACAAAATACATACACTGCAGTAATACAGATACAAACATGTGTGTAGTTAATTTTACACTTGATATATGAAGGTCAATTACATAATACATAATTTGACAGATAAGACTTGAAAATACACGTGTTTAAAATACCTGTAATTGCATCTTTAAATTCAAGTTTCATTTGAATATGTATATTCATTTATTTATTAGCACATATTTTTGAGGTGCATGTATTTTAGTATGTAGGTCCATTACATAATACATATATTCACAGATAGACATGTACATACATGTGTCTGTAATACCTGTAATTGCAACCTTCAATGCAAGTTTCATTGAAATGTGTATATTCATTGATTTACTAACACAAATATATATATTTGAGGTGCATGTACTTTAGTAGTGTAAATATATGTCAGTATCTAACATACCTGAAATTGTAATTGTCATTTTAGTGCATACATGTATTGTTTTCAAGTATTAAGCATTTACCAATAAGCGTGTGCAAGCAATATTTCAATATGTTTTACCTTATTGGTGTAATTTTCATTTAAGATCCATTTAATTGTTACGTTGTTTGTCGTTTTCGTTCAGAAACATGCTAATTTTAATAATATTTAGACAATTGTAGTGCTAAACTGCGAGAAAAGACATTTACTAGATCCTAAAACGGACCAAGATAGAGCCACCTGGTCGAAAATTCGACCAGAATTTCAAAAACATAAATTTAAGAGTTGTCATCCATTTGTGTCCATTTTACATCATAAAGAATAGATTAATCGCATTTCCATTGATTTTCGAGGAGTTTGACAAAAACCATGTATTGCCCCTTATAGGCTGAACACCACTAAATCCAGCTGTTCTTTATTTCATATAAAATCGACATACTTCATTACGGGTTTTCGACATTTTCTAGCATATCAGATTTTCAGAGACTTATATTCCCATAAAGAACTAGATCGCTACTTTAGAAAAAAAAAAAAGAAAAGGGGGAGTGTGGGGGGAGGAACTAACTTTTATATAAGAAAACTACAGTTCGCTAAATACAACCCGCTTTATTTACTACTTTTCGCTTCTTTTAATTTCTCTTTTCGAGGCATTAAATTCTTAAGCCGCCATTTTTACCTAGCATGCGATAGGAACATGCCGATTTCAACAGAAGGCAAATGATTCATACTGAAACGCGGAAGGGTAAAAGTAAGCACGTTGCTGTTGAGAAAAGGCACTAAGAAAGGAAAATAATATAAGCGCTATTTATATTTGGACTACTTGTGACTAGACTAGCGGAGGCTTGCATTCTATTTGGTAGTGATCAGCCTAAAAAACGACAGATAAAGGATAAAGGTTGGTAATTTCACAGATTTTTTTCCGAGATCTCCTGTCGTTGGGTATAATAATATTGTTCTGCCACCTATGATATTGTTGTGGGTTAGCGTCATCGACATGATAACATGACAAAACACTCTGTGTATTTGTCGTTGTCTTTATGCCGTGTTGTTGTGTCACGGCAACTCAACATAGCAGAAGTCAATCACAAAACGAACCACATATTGTAATTTTCGGAAACAGTAAATGAATAGAGGATATTTGTTTGCTTCCAAGTAAGATCGAAATACCTTTCACCTAGTAATCACTAAATGCTATAGTCGTGTTTGAAAGTGCGAAGTGTACTACCGTGTCAAATAAGGTTGCTTTTTTCTGTAAGAATATCAAATATATTTCATTCTAATATTTCAATAATTCACTTAAGTTAAAATATCAGAAATGGTTTAAATCTAATAGAAGCAATGTCAGTCTGTCAGTCCGTAACTTTAAGCACCCATGATGTGTCTTCAGTCCCATGACATGACAATAGAATACATGCAAACTTTTGTAGCCTAAGGTTATTGCTAAATTTCACGTTTGATGTAGACACCACCTTTTGAAAACTAAGATATGAATTAATAATTTATTATGTAATAGGCTTGGATCTTCAATAGTAAAATAATATGGTGTTTGCTTTAAGCCCAACGGAAGTTTTACATTCTATTAAATGTATACTTTTTAAAGGCAGCAGTCTTAACATGTATAATTATCTATATACTAATTGCCTGTACATATTGAAAGAAGTGGACCATGATCACCTTACCTTTACAGTTTATTTGATAGAGGGTCACGCAAGAAAAATATATGTGAAATTATTTTGAAATAGGGACAATTTTTTTGACAGGAAGATTTTAGTTTCCACTAAAATGATACGGGATGGTAATGTCGTGTATTTCAGGCCTTGTATAGGGGTTTGGTAGGGAATGATTAATTATAATAATAATAATTATAATGATAACAGCAAGAGGGCCAAAATGGCCCTAGGTAGCTCACCTGAGAAACACACCATAACAGTGTAAACATGTTTGACCTAGTGGCTCATGGAAACAAATATTCTGGCCAGTTTTGATTAAGATTGGACAAAAAATGTGGTCTCTTGAGTTTAAACAAGTTTATTCTTAGATGCAACCTAGTGACCTACTTTTTGACCCCAGATGACCCATATTCAAAATTGACCTAGATTTCATCAAGGCAGGCAATCATTCTGACTGAATTTCATGAAGACAAACTGAAAAATACAGTCTATCGCATACACAAGGTTTTTCTTTGATTTGACCTAGTGGCCTAGTTTTTTACCCCTGATAACCCATATTCAAACTTGACCTAGATTTCATCAAAGCAATCATTCTGACTAAATTTCATGAAGATCCATTGAAAAATACAGTCTCTATCGCATACACAATGTTTTCCTTTGATTTGACCTAGTGACCAACATTTTGAACCCGGATGACCCATATTCAAACTCGACCTAGATTTCATCAAGGCAATCATTATGACTGAATTTTATGAAGACAAACTGAAAAATATAGTCTATCGCATTCACAAGGTTATTCTTTGATTTGACGTAGTGACCTAGTTTTTGACTCCAGATAACCCACATTCAAACTTGACCTAGATTTCATCAAGGCAATCATTCTGACTAAAATTCAAGAAGATCAATTGAAAATTACAGTCTCTATCGCATACACAATGTGTTTTGTTTCGATTTGACCTAGTGACCAACTTTTTGAACCCAGGTGACCCATATTCAAACTCGACCTAGATTTCATCTAGGCAATCATTCTGACTGAATTTCATAAAAACAAACTGAAAAATATAGTCTATCGCATACACAAGGTTTTTCTTTGATTTGACCTAGTGACCTAGTTTTCAATGGAAAAATACAACTTCTATCGCATACACAAGGTTTTTCTTAGATTTGACCTAGTGACCTAGATTTTTTTCACCCCAGATGACCTATATCTCTTGATGGGATGTCGTGCGATTGAAATAACATGTCTTGCGCTCAAAATGTAATATCATACTGTCGAGATAGATGTTGCTCACTCGATATAAGATGTTGTCCCCTCGAGATAAGACATAGGATGCCATACGATCGAAGTAAAATGTCTTGCGCTCGAGGTAAAATGTCATGCTCTTGAGATAAGAAGTCGTGCACTCGAGTTAAGATATCGTGTGCTGGAGATGTAGAACGCACGAGATAATTTTTCTATTAAACGGGAAAGTTATGATGGTCTAGATCGATCACTTAAGTTTCACAACTAGAAGTCTTGCATCAACCTAAAATATTTTACAACATAGTAATTTGACGCTATAATGCGACATATGATGGTTAATGTTACATGGCTTAGAAAAAGGACTCCATACGATTCGGTGGTTTAAACCTAAATGATTTTAGTACTCTGCTGAATACCGCCTTTAAATATAAATCAATAACGTATGTATGGCACGACATCATTGAAAAGCAAGTATACAGTTCAGAGGCCGTATTCATAAAGCATCTTAAGTGTAAGACTTGACTTAAGCTGAAGATTTTACTTAAGTTTGTGGTGATTTCAGCTTAATATAATCTGAAAAGTAGATCCCTCGGAAGCACCGAGAACAATGCAAACAGTGAAAATTGCAGACTCGGTTTGATTGAGTCTGTTCATGAGCAGTAATGGAAAATGCAACACTGCCCACGTCCCCTAGCACCGGCGTAAGCAGTACTCAATCTTCAAATCTAAATGAGTTGAAATCAATGATCCCGAAGGACCAGAAATATAACAACACTGAGATGAAGTCGGGGCGACTTTTTACGGCCGCCACACAGCACTTAACACCCGCTGTTTTGAAGTAAATATAATCTGAAAAGTAGATCCCTCGGAAGCACCGAGAACAATGCAAACAGTGAAAATTGCAGACTCGGTTTGATTGAGTCTGTTCATGACCAGTAATGTAAAGTCGGAGTAAAAAACTTAAGTCCTATTCACAAAACAGCTTAAACTTTAGATACGTAAGAAATGACTTAAGTCAGAAAACAAAATGGCGTCATGAGTACGATTAAAGTGTTGTTTTTCAGATAAAAGCACTTTAAACATAATTGTGCATGTTGTATCTCTCTGAAATTAATGTTGTATTTTTAGTATTTTCGTCCACAATAAAAGCCAAGAATTACTTATTAAGTTGTTTTATGAATAACAAATATACTTAAGTAAAATAAATTTCTTACCTAAGTAATACTTAAGTAACTAATCAATTTTTTATTCTTATACTTAAGATGCTTTATGAATACGGCCCCAGAACAGTATGTTACTTATACGCCATTTCCATATTCCACACAATGCATACTCATGCATGCATGCACGCACTCACTTTTTTATCTCAATAATTAAACATTATATATTTAGCGGTGTTTGCGGTATTTAACGTCAACCTTGCGACATTTAACGGTAGTTGCGACATTAAGCGGTGTTGCGAGATTTAACGGCGCCACACTTACATTGATATATCTACGTTGCTTACTTCAAGCATAAAATTTAAGGTATTAGATCACTAATAGTAATGTTTACAAAATGGCCTTTGCTTGGTATATTCTGAAAGGTAACCATGTTTTGCACTATTTTGCATTTTTTAAACAACTTTTACAGTGCCGTATTTTTATAAATTTTGTATAACTTATGGTATATCCTCAAGCTCAAGTAGAGACAAATTTCAGAGTGATAGCCACTATCCAAAAGGTTTGCAGAGAACTCATTTTACCATTATTTTTTATAAAAGAAACATCAAACTATTGGTAAACAATTATAAAACACAAAATAAAATGTCAATATCATTTTTCCTATGGTGCCTCAAGTAAACGGATTTAATGAGACAGAATTCATACTTCAACATTGAAAAATAAGGTCGAATGATGTGTTTCTGTTTTGCAATTTGCTTACTCAATTTAAAAATAACCTTAGGGCAGGCGTAAAACCTACCTAAATTGCTTCCACAATATATAATCTAAGAGTGAAAGCAAAATACAGAACTTTAAACGCGTGTAACTCAATACTTTTAAGGATGTGTAACTCTACCCCTTCTGTTTAAGTAGTAAATTCACTTTGAACACCATTTCCATTTGTGTACAAGAAGTCAATAATAAATTGAAAGAAGTAAAAACTTACCAGAAAAAAGGAAAATAAAGAAAACCTACTCTCCCCCTAAGAATTGCAGTAAAAGTAGGTTTATGGTAGGAATTGAATACTCTTCAAAAAGGAGGTTCTCTCTTAGTGATCTAATACCTTAATGCTGAAATGTTTTACCATTTATATCTTTAAAATAATGTATTGTTTTTGTTCTTATTCTGCATGAAAATTCAATTTTAACTTGGTATCACAAGCCTAAATTAAACATACAAGGTCATCATCATTACATCAATATTACAGTCACGATAAATCATGTGTAAATCAAATTACATAACTGCTCTATTATTCTCTGTGGGTTAATAAGTAAATAATAACCAAAATGAATACAAACATACAATACCTGCGCAAGTGCACGGGTATCATTCCATACCTGCACACGTGCACAGGTATCATACCATACATGAGCACGTGCAAACAATGTTAGATGAGTTAAAACTGTAATTTTTATTTAATGCAATGTCATTGTCCGTAAGTATTGACCTGACACTCATGTATATTCCATATATTTTCCGTAAATTAATTTTCGGTGCCTGAAGCTAAATAGCGATATAAAGATTGCGTATATATATATTTACCGCATGACTCCTTTCTTTTGACTTGGTTAGTATTGAGCGTATCAACCTGAAAAGCGCACGAACTAAGGAAAACAACAACAACAAAAAAAAAAACAACAAGAAAGCAATCGAACAGATGTTAAGTTAAGCTCTATTTTCTTGAGAAAACTGTAGAAAGTACATAATATTTGTACTAGTTATCACTGCTTGTAAATTTAAATGATAAAATATACTATCAAATACTATATTAGCTAAATTATTAAGTGAAGTTAAGCAAAACAACAGCTGTCCGTATGACAGCGCGCTCCACTATTCGGCAATTTGACAGAAAAATGAATATATGTCTCAATGAGAGACCTCTACTTTAAAATGAAGATACACCAAGGGGCATAATTCTGCCAAGAACCAAAATCAGAGTTATTGGGATTTTTATCACACATGCAAAGTTTGCTGAAGAACTTTAACATTAAAAATAACCTAAGTACAAACCCAGCGCCATTGTTTGTATACTGGACAATGATTATGTAATTTAAAAGTTATAGTTAGCAATATTAACAAAGATATGACAGAAAAACAAAGGTTGTCGAAAAACTTTAACCAAAAAGGTTCACGCCGACGCCGACGCCGGGGCGAGTAGACTCGCCCCCCCCCCCCCACCCATAATCTCCGAATAGTGGAGCTAAAAGCGAAGCCCAGTCTCTGTTGCGATGGAAACGCGGTACACATTCAATGTTAACAAAAGAAATGTGTTCTGCTTTGAAGATACTCCCAGCCTTATTTTTCCAGCAAACGGTAACTCACAGGAAAGGTAAACTATATATTTTTTGTGCCCCCTACTCCAATGAGTGGGCACATAGATTTGGTCTTGTTTGTGCGTCCGTCCCTCCAAAGTTCGTGACGCGCCTAGTTCAAAATGTATTTTATATAAATTGATGAAACCTTGCATGAGACTTTATCATGATATGAACTTGTGCACCTCATATTTTTTGTCTGACTCCGTCTCCTATTTTTAGAGTTATGGCCCCTGAAATAATGCACATTTTCACCTTTGGACGCGCCTAGCTCAAAAAGTATTTGATATAGATTCATGAAACATTGCATACGTATTAATCATGATATGAACTTGCGAATCTCCTATTTTTCCTTTGGGTCCGCCCCCTATTTTCAGAGTCATGGCCCCTGAAATAGTCAGAATGCATATTCACCTTGTGACACGCCTAGCTCAAAACGTATTTGATATAGATTGATGAAACCTTGTGTGATTCTTAATCATGATATGAACTTGCACGCCTTCTATTTTTCGTTTTGGTCCATTCCCTTTTTTCAGAGTTATGCCCCTGAAATAGTCAAAATGCACATTTTCACCTTATGACGCACCTAGCTCAAAAAGTATGATAAAAAAGTTGGTGAAAAAATATAAAATTAGCATTTTTTCTTGCTCGTTAAAGTCGGATAGATATTTTATCTTTTGTTCTAGGTGAAAAGATATAAAATATGCATTTGTTTTCTCTAGCTACACACTCGCAATAAAACCAAATTTGTATGAGCTCCTATAACCCTCTTTACCATTTCTATGTTGGCCTTCTGTGTTAACAGCTCTTGATTTTGTCACAAAACCGTCATACCAAATAAAGTACATCAGAATGCCCAAAATGGTTCCATTGTTTACAAAATGTTCAGGGGAGGGTCCTGCCCACGGACACCAGGAGTTGCGCCGCCAACATCAAATCCTTTATCTGCACCTGGGGTCATATGACAAGACTGATTCTACACTTGATTGCTGCATGCCAATTGCAATTTGTTATCTGAAAGTAGTACTCATTTACCTTCACCAATAATTTCAGGAGTTTTCTTTATTTTGCGCTGTATTTGTTACCTGAAAATATCTAAATAGACCAAAATAACCTGCATATTTTACCAATGGCACAGTGGTGTAGTGATAAGTTCTCCGACTTAAACGCAAGAAACATAAATGTAGTTTCTAATATTTGTTGTATCTGACGCTATTTATTTGACGTCTGTTTGGCGTCTTCAGCCACGTGATAATTTGCGGCGTTCATTGACGTCAACGTTATAGTTGTTTATACTTCCGCCCAGACTTTGAAACGTTAACTGAACTGAACGTTAACTGTGGACATAAATTATTCTGATGAGACTTGATGAGTAAGAGACCAAATTCGGTAACTAAATACTGTTAATTTATTCAAAGCGTAATTACTGAACTCGAAGTTATGATATCGAATTTGTTAAATAGCATAAAATGAATATATAGACTTTAAATTTAATTTTCTGAATGATTGGATCGTGCAAGCTTTGTTGATGTGAAGTATGTTCAAAAGTACATCAGTTGTTTATATGAGTATATGTATAATTGGTGAGCGTTGTAAGAATGTTGTTTGTATGTTTGTATATGCAGAGAATCGCTATAACTAGAGAAATAAATGAGTAAAGGCGCATCTCTCGTTTAGTCACTGAGTTGATCCAAGTCCCAGAACAATTCTCGAATAGTCGAATAATCGAATGCTCGAATCCAGCGGTTGATGTAGATCCACTGAAGAAACAGTGACGATACCATTGGATACAAGATGACAGACTCTGAAAATAAAACCTTTCAAGGACTTAAGCGGTCAAGGTCAGCACAATGTGCGCAACTGACGAAACTGTATAAGGAGTTGGAGCAATACATGATTTCTCATGATAATGATGATCTTGTTGAAAACTTGTATGTGAAACTGTGCGACAAATTCAACGCTTTCAAGAACATACATTTAGAGTGCCTAGACTTATGTGACGAACCCGCCGATTGTGAAAATCTAGAACAATCCTATGAGTGTTATCATAATAATTTCACAGAGTTTCAGGATAGATATGAACAATGGAAGTCATCGAACCAGTATAATGAAAATGACGAAATTTGTAGCAATGCGTCATCAACGTGTAAAACGAAACTTGCGAGTTCCAAAGCTAAACGTTTGATTGCTGAGCAAAAGTTAAATTCTCTTAGAAAAAACACGAGCTTGAACTGGCGCGCAGAGAAATAGAAATTAAACAGCAAGAACTTGAATATCAGTGTGAATTAGAGCAAGCGCGTATTGAAGAATCGGTCTGGCACGAGGCATTGGAGGAAGAAATTGGTTAGCACGTGCAAGATTCGTCATATGTGAAGCAGACGACAGTAAATGATTTCACTTCCGGTCATGAACAGTCTGATAAGAACACAAGAAGTGCACACGACGACTGTGTAATTATAAAAACACCTAACAACACTCATTTGGTAACGGAGCAACGTAAGAATGGATCAATGAATCAGAACGCGCATCCATCTGAGAATGTAGTCACGAGCGTTTTGAGAAATACAGACACTAACGTTTTGAGAAATACAGACACTAACGTTTTGAGAAATACAGACACTAGCATAGAATCAGCTTTTCAGTTGCTGGCAAATACGTTACAAGAAGGATTCAACTTACCAAAGCCGGAGCTCCTGAGATTCAGCGGTTCAACATTGGAATATTGCAAATTTGTGAATAACTTTGAAACAAACATTGACTGTAAAGTTCGTGACGACAGGTTACGACTTAGTTACTTGATACAATACTGTGACGGAGAGGCAAAGAGTGCAATAGAAGACTGTGTATTACTGAGTCCAAGTGAAGGTTATAAACGAGCAAGAGACATTTTGTACTCACGGTACGGTAGGCCACATAACATTGCTAGAACTTATGTAGATAAAATTGTTAATGGTCATTCCTTAAAGGCGTCTGACACTAATGGTCTTTCAGATTTAGCACTTGAGATGAGAAAATGTGAAATTACTTTGTCTCAGTTAGGATTTAAGTCAGACATAGATAACACAGACAACTTACGTCTCATTGTTAGACGTTTGCCTATGCACGTCCGCGGTAAATGGGTAGATATTGCACACTCAATTACTGAGTCTGGTAGGGAACCGGGCTTTTCAGATCTAGTGAAATTTGTAGAAGAAAAGGCTCGAATCGCCACTTCCCTATATGGCCTTGACCTTGCAAATGAGAAGAGTCATGGTAAGATTGTTGAAGATCGAACCTTTAAGTCAAAGCCAAGTCCTGCACCTCGTAGAAATAATGCTGTCAGTTTTGCTACGAATAGTGCAGTAAACAATTCTATGTATAAGCCGTCACGTAAGTGCTATTGTTGTTCAGGTAGTTGTAAAGATTTAGCTTCATGTACGAAATTTACAGCCATGAATTTAAATGACAGGGAACAGTTTGTAAAAAAGAACAGACTTTGTTTCAATTGTTTAAAGGGCAAACATTTTTCTAACGTTTGTAGAAAACCTACTGGGTGCAATGTAACAGAATGTAAATCTAGACACCACTTTCTTTTACATAGTTGGGTAGATAGTAAATCTGATCACACAGATCAACAATTTGTCGTAAATTGCGCAACTAAAAGCGGATCTTATGTGAAGAACTGTTTAGGTATAATACCTGTACTTGTTAGAGGTAAAAGTTTTACGTACTGCAAGACTTATGCTCTGCTTGACGAGGGAGCTGACCAAACATTATGTGATGAACGCTTGTTGAAAACGCTGAACCTACCCTCCAAACCTGTGACGTTCAAGATGTCTACAGCAAGCTCTTCCGGTATTATCGTCGAAGGACAGGAAGTTGAGCTGCACGTGCAACCGGCGTCAGGTGGTAACGACGTTACGTTGAGAAAAGTTTGGTCAGTGAAATCTCTTCCAGTATCAACTAGATCTGCTGTGAGAAAAACTGACATCAGAGATCTACCATATTTATCTAAGATAGAAATCCCTGAAATCGACTCTAGCTCTGTGATGCTTCTTATTGGAACAGATGCACCACAGGCACATATACTCTTAGAAGTGCGTTCAGGCCGCCATGATCAACCCTACGCCATTAAAACTCAACTAGGCTGGGCAGTGCGTGGACCTGTAACAGACGCTACAACACAGAAAACAGCTAATGTAAATTTTCAGCAGTCAGCTGATGTATTGTTACAACAACAACTTGAGAAAATGTGGACTACGGACTTTGATGACAGAGTGGAAGTAGAAAGAAATTCAATGTCACTAGAAGACAAGAAAGCTTTAAACACTATGAACTCTTGTTGCGATATGAAAATGGACATTACAAACTGAAATTACCATGGCGTGACGAGAAAGCAGTAATGCCTAACAACTTGACTCTTGCGCATGCGCGACTCGAAAATTTGAAGAGGAAGTTAGCACGAGATCAGTGGAGACACGTAGATACGGCTTCCAATCCAGCAGACGTCGCTTCTAGAGGAATGCATGCCAGTGATTTTAAGACAATGAAATTTTGGATGCATGGACCTGAATTCCTTCAAAAAGATGAAAGCCATTGGCCAAGCCACCTAACTAAACCTGAATTAGACGACGACGACACTGAGCTGAAAAAAGAGGTTGTCGTCAACACAACTAGTGCAGTTGAATCCATTCAAAGTATTGTAGATAGATTCTCCAGTTGGACGAAGCTGAGAAGGGCCGTTGCTTGGTTACTAAGATATAAGGCATACTGCAGACGTAAACACTTAAACCACACCTTGGGGCTGAGTGAAGGTGATTTAAGCACTAATGAACTCAACATGGCGGAACATACCATATTAGCGTTGGTTCAACGTACGTCGTTTACCGATGAGAGAATATGTCTACAAAATGGGAATTCTGTAAGAAAAGACAGTTGTTTAGCATCTTTGAACCCGATTATACACAATGACCTGATCAGAGTACAAGGACGCTTACAATGCGAATATCCAAGCAAATATCCAGTCGTACTACCTAGCAAACACCATGTAACAAAACTAATAATAAAACATATCCACGAACATAATGGTCATGTTGGAAAAGAGCATGTACTTTCTATGTCACGTGAGAAATATTGGATTCTACACGGACCTAACGCAGTGAAGAGTATTTTGAGATGTTGCATCCCATGCAGACGACAAAATGCACAGTTAATGACCCAACAGATTGCGCCCTTGCTTGACGAGCAGACGACACCGGATATGCCACCATTTTCCCATATTGGAATCGATTATTTCGGACCAATTATTGTGAAGACAGCTCGTGCACGAGAAAAGCGTTATGGTTGTATTTTCACGTGCCTAACATCGCGTGCGGTACATTTTGAAATTGCTCACAGTCTATCTGCTGATTCCTTCATATCTGCCTTTCAACGCTTTCAAAGTCGACGTGGACGCCCACGGAAAGTCTTCAGTGATAATGGAACCAATCTTGTTGGAGGTGAAACTGAACTACGAAAATCATTGCAACTATGGAACCAGTCAAAACTCAGTGGATTTTTTGCTCAGAACGACATTGAATGGCATTTCAACCCTCCGAACGCAAGCCATATGGGAGGAGCATGGAAACGTTTAATTCGTTCTGCTAGAGTTATATTGAAATCTCTCGTCCGAGAACAACTACTTAACGACGAGCAGCTGCTTACATTAATGGCTGAAACAGAGAAAATACTAAATGACAGACCTTTGACACCCGTTAGCAGTGATCCCAGAGACCCACCAGCATTAACGCCGAGTATGCTACTGCTAATGAAATCAAACCAGTGCTTACCTGTTGGTATATTTAAGAAGCAAGATATATACGCAAAACGGTGGTGGAGACAAGTGCAGTATCTCGCAGATGTCTTTTGGAAACGATGGTTGAGAGAATACTTACCACTACTTCAGAAACGTCAGAAATGGCAACGTAAAACTGTAAACCTGAAGAAAGATGATGTAGTTCTTGTTGCCGTTGACAACGTTCCCAGAGGACAGTGGCCACTAGCCCGAGTGGTTGACGTGAATCTTGGTAGAGATGGCCTAGTTAGAAGCTGTGTGATCAGAACTAAATCAGGTCAATTAATTAGGCCAGTTACTAAACTGTGTCTTCTTGAGGCTTCAATGTAAATTTGATCCTAACTTTTTTCGAAGCTAAATAATAATTATAACACACAAGTAAGAGCCAAGTTTTGTTGTACAAATTGTTATAAATGCACTACTTAGGAATTGTCTTTATGAAGCGTAGATAATTGTTTTTTGGTTAGATTTCGTGCACCTTGCATAGATTAACTAATTACGTGAAATATGTCATCAACTTAAGAATTATTGATTATTGATAAAGCAAGGAAGTGTAATTTTTTGGAAAGTTTATTTGTTATGAAATGTATGTAATTTCATAGTGGGGACTGTTAGAAACATAAATGTAGTTTCTAATATTTGTTGTATCTGACGCTATTTATTTGACGTCTGTTTGGCGTCTTCAGCTTTTTTTTTTTTTGGGCACCGAAAATTTATTTACGGAAGCATATGGAATATTCTTAAGTGCCAGGTCAATAGTTTCGGATAATATTTAAAAAATTCTTAATAGATAAAATAATTAGTTAGGTAAATATTCAATTAGGGGAAAACCCAGTCACCGGTCAAGAGTCAGTTGAGGTGGAGATCCCCTGATGATAGTCATAACAATTAATTCTGGCATCACCTTTAAATTAGACTTAATTGTTTTGCTATATATGTACAGGCTTATTACCAGGTGTATAATTTTGCTGAGTAGGAAAATACCCACACACATTCAAAATGTATATGTATGTAATGTCTGAAATATCCAAACTTATTCCTCAATTAATTAACTGCAGTTCCAAAAGTCAGTGACATAGGTAAAATGTTGTATATAGGTACTTATTATTTAGCTTCAACACTGTCATGAATAATTGAGCCGTAACTTAAGGTAGTCCTGTACATTCGATAACCCGAAAGTGATGGCGTAACTTTGTTCATCTGGAAAATGCAGATTAAAGCCTGGATTTGGCGTACGGAAATGAAAATCATTTCATGAATTAATCACAACCTGTGAGTAAATTTATTACAATTACACTGTTGATATATTTCTAAAGTCAAAATATATAAAAACATATGACGTTGAATAATTCAAAATAATGTCTTTAAATTAGCGCGAAATGTCCGGTTCATTTCAATCATGGTCAGATATCTTAACAAGAGCTGTCACAGGAGACAGCGTGCTTGACTATTTCGATGCTGGATAGTGAAACTCGGCACATCTGAGGAAACTGGAGCTGTCACTGGAGTGTTTATTAACTCCAATGATCAATGAAGATATTGCACAGTTGCCTGAGTCTGTGTCAAAAATATTAAGTAATAAAAGAGGTACAGATAAAGTGTATCAAAACACTATATAAGTATAGCCTAAGCAAAAAAGGGGGCATAATTAATAAAATATTGGTGCAAGAGTTATGCATCTTGTGTCATATGATGTGGGTGATAATGTGGAACAAGTACTTCAAGTTTGAAACAAATGCATTTCATAACAAATAATAGAGATAGTGAAAATGCATCAAAATCAACCTTTAATTCTAAGTAAAAGGGGGCATAATTCATGAAAAATTGGTGCCAGAATTATGCACCTTGTGTTAAATGGTGTGGGTGATGATGTTGAACAACTATTTTAAGTTTGAACCAAATCCATTCTGTAATAACAGTGATAGAGTGAAAGTGCATCAAAACTTTAACCTTAAATTCTAAGTAAAAAGAGGGAATAATTCATGAAAAATTGGTGCCAGAGTTATGCACCTTGTGTCAACTGATGTGGGTGATGATGTTGAACAACTATTTTAAGTCTGAATCAAATCCATTCAGTAATAAAAGTGATAGAGCGAAAGTGCATCAAAACTTTAACCTGAAATTCTAAGTAAAAAGGGGGAATGATTCATGAAAACTTGGTGCCAGAGTTATGCACCTTGTGTCATATGGCATCGGTGATGATGCTGAAAAACTGTTTTAGTTTGAATCAAATCCATTCAGTAAAACAGAGATAGAGTGAAAGTGCATCAAAACTTTAACCTTAAATTCTAAGTAAAAAGGGGGAATAATTCATGAAAAATTTGTGCCAGAGTTATGCATCTTGTGTCATATGATGTGGGTGATGATGTTGAACAATTATTTTAAGTTTGAATCAAATCCATTCAGTAATAACAGAGATAGAGTGAAAGTGCATCAAAACTTTAACCTTAAAAACTAAGTGGAAAGGAGAGATAAATCATGAAATATTGGTGCCAGAGTTATGGCCAGATGATGTGGGTGATTATGAGGAATAACTATTTCAAGTTTGAATCAAATCCATTGAGTAATTACAGAGATAAGTAAAAACTGTTGAAAAAATGCGAAAATATAAAAAAACTTTAACCAAGGCGGGGACGCGGAAAGACGCTGACGCAGACGCCGGGTCGAGTATGATAGCTCTCCTTATACTTCGTATAGTCGAGCTAAAAATAAGCACATGGACCTATACATTTTATTTCATCGAATAACAGACCATGTCTTTATTTACAACTGTGAGAAGTTTCATCAAAATCTACTTTGTAGAATAATATCTATTGGCCGAAATGTTCTGAAAGTTATGATTTTCCCACAGACTCCCATTATGTAATATTGCGCGAGGTCTGTATTTTTCAAATCAGTTTAGCAAAAAATAAAGCATACGACCAAATCCTTTTAATTTTTTCTGAATTTTCTAGGTATATTCGGAAGTTTACAGCGTGCCGTAAGATTACTGTTTATACCAGGATGAATTGGCTCAACACCTCTTTTCCTACACAAAGCAGAATATCTGTTTCGGCGTTGACACATTCGGTGCAAGTAGAACAGATGATGTGTTTGCGACATACTGTTCACAATTTTTTTGAATCTGCTCATCCATGCAAAAAGTTGTTCTGCTGCCATTGTATTCACTGCTTTCTCCTCTTCTTTTAGCACTTTATCCGGATTGTACTTTTCTTGGCATGTTGCATTTTTGTGGTTTCTCAAGTGCAGTATGTCTATAATTTTACGAATTAGAGACCACATTCGTGCAAGATGTCCAGGAAGAGGCAGATCTTCACTAGCTGCTTTAATCTTGTCTAAATTGCACATGTTGTCATATGACAAAATGTAGTTTTTAAGCCTTTCCCACAGCTGATCATCGGGAATGTCTTTCATCTCATTGTATATCATCTGAATAGTCAACATAAATATCTGACAAGGACTTTCGCTCCTGGAAATACATGTATATGAAGATTTTTTATTGTAGGTTATTGAAAAAAAGCAACATAACATATAATTTGGGTGATGATGAGGAATATCCATTTTAAGTTTGAAGCAAATCCATCATGTAATAACAAAGATAGAGAAAGTGCATAAAAACTTTTAACCAAGGTGGGGTCGGGGAAAGACTCTGACGCAGGATCGGGTAGGATAGCTCTCCATACTTCATATAGTTAACAAACTAAATCTCAACAACTGCAAAATTCTTCCTGTTAGGAAGTTATCAACCTGATTTATGAATGGGCATGGTTTTACTCAGGTGAAGACCCTCTACAGGTAACAATGGTCAGATGGGCACCTGTGGTCTTCTTCTTATGTCAGAGATGCAAATGGTGTCACTGTGTCATTCATGTTTCATAAATGTAAATGCAACATAATTAAAAAACATATTTAGCTCTTTTTTAAGGTTTGTAAAGCAGTAGTAATACAAAATACTTTAAAAAAAGAAACTTGAACTATTCTTATCATTGTAAGAATTAAGCAAACCTTAATGTTGATGGGTGTCAAAAGTATATTACACTTATTTGGCACTGCAAAACATTTTTCAGCAATTTTGGATATATCAAATATGTTACTGGATATTATGAAAAAACTTGACATCCCATCCAAGAAATATATATAAACAAACTTTGCATGTGAAAAGTGCAAAAACATTCATTGACTTGTTTTAATTAGTTTGTATCTTTTAATTTCTTCGTCCTGAAATATTTTTTATGCACATGGTGGCAATTTAAGACCAAGGAGGCATTTTGATGTTTAGTATATCTGTCCGTCCAACATCCATTCTTGTGAAAGCCATATACAGTTTTCATCAAATGCAAATGAAAATTTGTATAATGATATCAATCCTATTATCATAAAGTATATTTATCACATGTTTGATGTCGCGGAAGAGTAATAAAGCCATTAAATAAAAATGATAATACACTAGTGTAATCAAGCTTTAGCGTCGACATCGTTTACAGTATTGGAAACATTGGTCAAATAGTAAAAGAAAGTTGAATGTTTGTGATGTTGACAGGAAAGGCTAACATGTGATAAAAAAGAATATTACATTTGTGCCTTTCCACAATGCATTTATTAAAATCATGGAATAAAATTGATAAAATGCTTGGCATTATTATTATTTTATTCAACTCGTTTAATAAATTCAATATGAAAAGACACTCATGCATGTAATATCCTCTATGTATATGCATATAATATTGGGATGTTCTGTCCAAATGGTGTGTGGAGGGGGGTGAAGGATGGGGAGAGGGCAAATTCTGCCTGTATTCCTAAGAAAATAGCACAGAAAAGTGTATCGCTCTTAATCAAGGAAAAAAACAAACTTACTTGTAAACTGGATTGAAGCACAGAATATTTCCAGACATTGCAGCAAGATGTCCACGGGCTCTCTGGCGTAGTTGGTCCTTCTCTCCTGTGTCTTTGTTGCACTTGATATGTCTTTCAGGCTCACTGTTCAGCACGCTTGGTTTGATGCTTTCCACTATACTTGAAGTACCTGTATAATTGAAGCAACTTTGTGAACAGCACTAAAGAAAACTGAAACTTACTAACTTCTCCATTACTTGAATTATTATTACTGAAATTAATTTGGTATCATATGGCCATGCTGCAGTGTACTTCAGGTACCAGGTAGTGGGGTGGATAGTAAAAGTATTTAAGTTATAGCTGACAATGGATGTATTAAAGTGCACTAAATACTTACCAAAATAAAATACTTAAGACCTGAACAAGACCCATTTCTTTTTTAGGCAGTTCAAGACATCTCATTATAGTGATTTAAATATATACAGATTATCATTTCTTCTTAGAAGATGGTACCATATACTCCCAAAAAGATTCCCGTGGGCTTGCATTGTGCAAATGGGACAGGTATTTTTGGACCCCGATTTATGGTTTGTAGCACATTTCCCCCAGGACTTTTTCCCCCCAATGAAAAACTGTATTGGGAATTTGCCCCCCCCCATCCGTTGAATTTTGCGATGGACGTTTGTCCCCATTCTTTTTTTTAGTGGAATTTTCCCCCAAATATTTTTGCCTGGTGCCAGAGATTACTGTGTTTTATGTTTTTTTATTATCAAAATTCTTTAAAGGCAATTTTCAGTAAAAAAACAAAAATTTTCTTTGATAAAAATTTGGAATATGTAAATTTTTCTTCAGGTTTTAAAGGTAAATAAAAAGTCTTTTATTGATTTGTTAAAAGTGTCTAACAATGTTACAATTTTTAATTTGTGCAATTTTTTTTAAACACTCAAACTTGTTTAATTTGGCAATTATTACTCGAAGAGTAAAAAAACAAAGACATTTTTTCCCTAAACAATCCTAGGGGACAAATTCTTTTTTTTGGGTGGGGGGGGGGGGGGGGGGGAATGTTTTTCTACCATTTCAATGGTGGCAACTGTCCTGCAGTCCATTTTTTTTGGGGGGGGGTGTGGCAAATTTTGGGGATCCCCCGATTTGATATTTTTTCGAAAGCAAAATAAAATAAAAAACTACCACACGCTTTACATATAAAATAAAAATAGTTGTACCAAATCCCTCCTAATCATTTTGAGTAGTTTCAACTGGTGGAAAATGCCCTGCAGTCCACTTTTTTTTGGGAGGGGGGTGGCAAATGATTTTAACGCATCTCTTTGGACGGGAAAGCTTTTTCTACGGTTTTTAATACAGTTACTGTAAACTTCGAATTTGACACAGTTTATGTTTTTCATGCTGATTAAACAGAATGTAAGAAAATTTTTATGCGGACTTTTTGCAAAGGTTAGTGTTGTTATTGACTGTGTTTTTTTTTAATGTTCCCTTCCCCATAAATGTACGCCCCCTCTGGGGTCGACGGGGTTGTCCTTTGCGTTCCCCAAGATGTCTGTTTTTAGGATCTTTTTTAAAAAAAACATTAACCCCCCCTTTTTTCAAATTTTTTGGTGTTAAATCAAAATTTGTTTCCCGGGGGGTAGGTAGGGCAGTTCTTTAAAATCGAACGTGAACAATTGAGGATAGATCTGTGTTTTTAATAGTAAATAAATTGTTTTATTGCACACAACAAAATTATTTACAACGGTTTTCCTATTTTTAACCCAAATAAGGTCTGACTTTTTTTGCGTTAAAGATGTCGATCTATTAAAGGGAAGAAATTGGTACCGTAATAAATCAAACCTGCATTAATGTTCGGAAAAAACTTTTTCGCAAAATATTGGCACCGGGGACCCACTAAATGACTCCTCCTTCAAAAAGTGAAAATTTGCGAGTCTGTGCATTTTGGCGGGGCAGGTCCGCCCAAAGTCTTGCCAAGTGCCCCCGTTCCGCTGGTAATAGTTTTAGTTTTCTTCATCTTCCCACTGCGAAAAAAGATTTAAATATACGGGAGTGTAGGGGACCCCGTTTTTTAACCCGTAACGGGAAGAAATCGGGAAAAAAAAAAATGGGCGGTACGGGGCTTGTATATTTAAAAGCCCGTTATAAAAAAAATACGGTTTCTGTATATATGAAAAGGGAATTCTTAGATACGATCCCCCGTAATTTTTTGAAATTGGGGAAAAATTTAAATGGGGTTTTCTGATGACAAAACCCCGTATATTCCGTATATGTCTGGTGAGGGGAAATACATAAATCCGTATATTACGGGGAATAGGGGACGTATATTTCCCGTATATGTTTCAATCAACCCGTATTTTTCCCCTATATTTGGATATACGGGATATGTATGTATGTATTTTCGAAATGGGGTTTAAAAATTTCCCGTATATTCTTCGTAACAACTCCGTATATTTCCGTATACCCCGGAAATAGGGATTTAAATAATTTGTATATTTCGAAAAACGGGACGTATATGTCCCGTATATGTTGGTATACAACCCGTATATTTCCGTAATGCTAGAAATACGGGTTTTAAAATAATTTGTATATTTTGAAAATAGGGTTTTTATTTTCCCCCGTAATTCTTTGTTACAACCCGTATATTTCCCTTTAATTTGGTATACGGGGTATGATAGTTTGTATTTTCGAAAATACGGGTTTTTAAAATTTCCCCGATATTTTTGTATACAACTCCGTATTTTCCGTATATGCCGGAAATAGGGGTTTAAAATTATTTTATATTTCAAAATCGGGTGAAATAATTGGTAGTAAAAATTAAATTTCTCGGCCTTTTCAAAGGTAAAAAACGTTTTGATTTTTTTCAAATTTGTAGTGAGTAAAATGAATGCCAATTTTTTGAAGAAAAAAATGTTTAATATAATATGCATAACTGAAAAAAAGCATTCGCGGACCAAAACAGGTATAAATTTAAATCAAAAATGAATGAACCCTCATTTCTTAGCCTTCCCCGATTATTTTAACATTTAATTAAATAGCGATTGAGAAAAGAAAAAGATAATCAATTCACCCCTTTTTTATTTGTGTGTAAATGTCCGTGGTCATGCCATTGTAAAAAATCAATGCAAGATAAATTACCTTTTTTTGCAATTTCCAACGCTTGTGCTACTGAAAATTTTATAAAAAAAAGTGGAACTAATCCATTTTATTTTGTACTGAAAAAGTTAAAAAGAATGTATGATATTTACTTATGAATCAAATTCTAATATTTTACAGAGAAAAAAATCGATATAATGTGTCTGCGCCCAAAAGTTCAAAACAAACGCCTTTGTTCGATTTAATACGTTTCTCTGCTACCGACCGAGTAGGTCGTTTTTTGTGTTTTTTGTTGGGAAAAAAAGTTGCGCTGCCATTTTGGGTCCTTTAGGACTTTCCTGTTTTTTGGTGGAGGAATACCCCAGGTGCCCTAAGGATTATTTATCGTACGAGCGAGCACTGTTTAATGTTTTCCCACAGGGAAAATTTTTAAACACTCTGAGTGAGGTTAAACCCCGCATGGTGATGGGGGAACTGGTTTGAAGTATCGATCTAAACCCCTCGACCCAACCCACTCCCAGGTGGGTTGATCTTTAAACCAACATGTAGATAAATAGCTTTTTGAATAAAACAGCACATATCTCCGAAGTCATTTTGTTTAAAATTTAAATTTAAAAAAACTATAAAAAATGTATTTTATTCCTTTTTGTTTAAAGTTCACTTTAACTGTTTCTTGATTATAATCATTAGCGAAAATATTTTCATCCATTTTTTTTAAAATTCCAATTTCATGTAATGGTTGGCTTCAGGAAAAAGGTTTTCTTTTTTTTCCCCCCCCCCCCCTTTGTTCCCCGTCTATGGGAATCACATGCGCTTTTTAAATTTTTTCCCTGCGAATGGGTTTCTACAGTGATGTGTAAACAACCCCCCCGGGGGTAATAAAAAAAGTGGAAAGTGACAAAGGGGGCTTTATAAAGTTTATTTAATTTTAATACAAGTGGCTTTTTTTTGAAAAAAAGGGTGAAGATTGGTTTTTTTAAATATTCCGTTTTCGCACGTGTCAGCTAACAACTGCGAACGTGATAGCTACACATGCGAACGTGTTAGTTAAGTAGTTATTTCGTGCGCAGTGTTATCAAAACCCTTCGCCGTGGTTCTAAATGTGCGAATGTGGTGCTAAACGGGCACGTTTAAAATAAAATTTTTCCCTTGTCCCTCATTCCACTGTGTATACACTGTGCGACTATTTTATTTCTCGTGGATGTAGGGCCCTTTGTATGACCAGCACATGTGAATTTTTCGTTATTTTCCTTTAAATTTATTTTCAATGTCCAAACTTTAAATAGCGATACAAATTTTTACATATTTTCATGTTTATATTATACTATCGCATGTGCAGGTGGGGCGGGAAAAGGGTTTTGCTGCAATATCGGGTGGGGTTTTTTTTTGTTTTGGGCCCTACCTTTTCCCCAAAATTTTTTTGCAAACTTTCCATTATTTGTCAAACGCACGTGATTTTATGGTCCATTTATTTAAAAATTTCAATTCACCCCTTGTAAAAAAATCAATTATTTAAAAAATTTTAGACAAAAAAAAAGACACATTACCAGCACAGGTACTAAAAAAAAATATTTAAAAGAAAAATTAAAAAATTTTAAAGATAAAACAGTAGCATAAATCACATTCTTTCTTTAAAGCAATGTAACCGTGTAAGTGGTGGCGTGACACGATTTATGTATAAAATTAAAAAATTGCTTAAAATTAACGAAAACGCTCGAAAAATATTGGCGATTAATGAGTGTCTTTCTTAAATCAATGATATAAGCATTTACATGTTTACCCCTTCCCGAAAATAAAAATGTACATTAAATTTTTTTGCGAAAGTTTTCTGCAACATTAATTTATAATAATTGTACGCTATTAACTTAATCAGATAGATAAACCCCTGTACCCCCAAGCCTGGTAAACCGTTGACAATTTCTAACATTTTTTTACCTGAAAATTTACAATATCAGAAACTCGTGAATGCCAATTAACACAAATTAGCGCAAAATTTAAATTTGGGAACTTTAATGCATAAGATATTAGGATCCCCTCGTTGGGAACCGCTTCGTCACGCTTCGCGCGTTTATACCTCGAAGCGATAACATCTGGCTAAGTGACCGACGCGATAATCTGTTATTGCAATTTTGGGGAAAAGGGAAATCCGGTTAAATACTTATTTTATTTTTTATGTTTTAATTTTTAATTAAATGATTTTTTTGTGACAAACCGACCTGAATTTATTTCAGTTTTTCGGAAACCGGGTTGCTTTTTATTGCTTTAACAAATTCAGAAGCGTCAAAAGGTCGTTTATTTTGTAATCTTAAAGGGGTAGGTTACCTTTTATTTTTTTGTGCGCATGTCCACCGGAAGTAATGGACGATTTGACGAGTTTTTCGGGCAAATAAAAATTTTTTGTATATTATTTTCTGAAAACAAATCATAATGTCTTCGATCTGACGCTTTATGGTTTAACAATGCAGAAAATGAATAAATTGCCGAAAAAAACCTTCAAAAAAAATTTGCCTTAAAATGAGTCATTTACGTCAGACGTTACGTGTCAGTTACCCCGCAAAAATAAATAGCTTTATCTGAAAGTAGTAATTTGTGCATTTTCTTTATTCAAAATATTTTCAAAATAACCCTTTTTTTGCTAATTTTTTTATGAGTCTTTTGCTCGAATAATAATCAATATTTTGCTTCTTTTACGTGAATATTGAAATGTTATACGGAATTTTAAAAAAGGATGATGGCAACCCCGGGGTTATTTGGAATAAGTTGGGTGAAAAAGGGTTTCTTTTTCGGCCATTTTTAAATAAAAAGTCTTGCAGTTTTTTTGTTATACCTATTTTGCAGGTTCCCCTTTATATTTGTTATTTAAATACTAAAATTAAGATTAAAAAATTTTTCAGATTTCGTAGTAAATTGTGGTTTCTTTATTTAAATTGAGTTACCAGGAACGAAGCCCGTGACCCATGATCTAAATGTAAAAAATTCAAAAGCGTTTACACGGTATTTAAGAAACACGCTTTGGCTTTTTTTTTTTTTTCATTTCAACCCTATCCATGAAAAAAAAAACACGCTGAAGATTTTTCCTGAAAATGGCAGACGATGGGTATGCTGTAAAAAATTCTAAGTGGAAATTTGTTTGAATAATGCAATAACACGAAAAAGTAATTACGTTAGAAATAATGTTTAAAAAACTCTTTTAAATGAAAATAATCTTTTTTTCAATATTTTTTTTGGGAAGAAATTCAAAAAAAAAAAGATATAACCTTTTTAAAAAACCCTTTTTGCCTTTGGACTTTTTAAAAATTTTAAGAAAAATGGGTCCTGTAAAATGCTTGGTATTTTTTGATAATATTACCCCCTATTCCATGTTGGTATTAACGAATGGCATGAAGCGTCGAAAACAATATTTTTTTAATAGTTGTTTTAAAACTGAGAAAAAATGCCTTACCATGGAAACACGAGCCCCGCAATAATTTTAAGCTTATATTAGAAAGCTAAAGTGATACTAGTAAAATTATAATTATGCAGATTCTACGGTATCAAAGGGAAATAAAAAACAATGAAAAATGTTAAAAAAATCTGTATTTTCCCCTTTTTCTTTCAATATGAAAACCTTTGGGGGTCAGTTCTTAAACCCGGATAAAAAATTGACTTGAAGGGAAGAGACAAAAGAAAATTTAGTTTAGCAGTCAAAACTTTACTCCGAAATAAAAAAATGCTGCGGTTCAATAATTGAATTTCCCCTTTTAAAAAGGTAACCTACCTCTTTAAAATTTGGAATGAAAATTTAGAATAGCCGTTTTTAAAAAGTTCATTCATTATTATTCGATTGTATTTTTAGAATAATCATTTAACTATTATTTCATTTTATTCTTTTCCGATAGTCTACAAGGAGTCAGTCACTAAATGTTGATGTTGCAAGTGTTTGAAAAAAAAAAAAATCGTGCAAAAATGATGAATACCATTGGGGTTAAACGAGGTTAAAGTTGAAAGGACAAAAACAACTCCAGATAGAAGTTTTATTTCGTAGAAGCTAGGTAGCCGAGGCTAGCTTTAAGAATGAATAAGGCGGCCCACGTTCATTCTTCGATTAAAACTGGAATCTCGGAAAAGCATTAATAAATTTAATAATTACAATCTTTTATTTTTAGAAAATGGGTACGGTTAATCTGTCAAAATAACGCTTTTTTTCTGATGGCACTTTTGCAAAAAATTACATCTCTTCCCTCTGTCTAGAGAAAAAATGTTTTTCTCTGCGAAAATATCAGTGTCAGTATAAAGAAATTAATACTATTACAGATTATTTTATCTCTACGACTTTGAAAAGTTTTATGTAAGGGGTTTGTGATGCGTATTTTTTTTTTCAAAGTATTATATAAAAAAGGTTGGTAATAATAAAAATTATATTATGTAGAATTTGATTATTAATCTGAAAGTTATAGAATTTTATAGTGACCTAAAATCCCATACATACTATAGTTCTTTTGCATTACCAATTTTTGTAACATTTTTAAAAACGGATAAAGCGGGAGAACAAATAACCCAAATTTGTCGATTTCCGTACAAAGTGTTGTTGTTGTAACACGGGGGTGTGGGGGGGTGGGGGTGAATCGATAACTAATAGTTTTGGTCATTATAATTTTTTATCTGATGCATTTACAGGCAAACGGTTTACTAACGATTTTACTTGAATAAAGTTTAAATTAATATTAAAATGAAATGCGGAACAAGTCCAATATGTATATGATACTTTATTTATTGTCAAATAAAAGTAATATTTAGTAATATGAATATGGTATCTAACATTTTTTAAAATCGTTATATATTATACATCTAAAACAACATTTATTTTCAGGACCATACATTTTAAAAAAATAATTTAATTGCTCAGCTTAGTCTGTTATTTTAAATCGATTTTCAAAACGGACCATTTTGACTTTTTTAAAAAATTTAAAGTTGACGATATTTCCGATTGACTGGTATTTTTTTCGTTCTCGGGTTTTACTCCATTTTACAGCTGTAAATCTTAAAATTTATGACCACGGGACGTCTTTTTTTTTTTCAGCAGGGCGCAAAATGATGTATTTAACAGGTTAACCATAAAACCATAAAATAACCTATCACTTGTAGTAAGTGGGTTAACATATTTTTATGACCCAGCTTGAAACAAACTGACCGGATATTTCTTATCCCCAGGCAATATTGAAATTTACATAATGAAATTTAAAGGGTGATTAACATTTGACACAATTAAATTATTTATTTTTAGTGTACTGTATTGCAATCTTGGGGTTAAATAAATTTAAGGAATTAACGCAATGTTTTAACGAATACAAAAAAGGCACTGGCCTCCTGTCGTCGACAAGAACAAAAAAAAAATTAATAATTGAGCCGTGCCATGAAAAAAACCAACAAAAGTCTTAGTTTTCGACCAGCATGGTTCGAGCCAACCTGCGCATCCGCGCAGTCTGCTCAGGATTCATGCTGTTCGCAAAACAGTTTTTTCTAATTCCATAGGCTTTGAAAGCGAACAGCATGGATCCTGACCAGACTGCACGGATGCGCAGGCTGGTCTCGATCCATGCTGGTCCAAACCCACTATGTTGGTTTTCTCATGGCACGGCATTAAATTTTTTTTAGATATATGGATATTAATGGTGTATAATTATGCTAGTATACAGACAGACTTTAATGTTGCGGAACACATGAGAATTTAGATGTTTTAACTAATTTTTACGATAAAAATTGTATATTTAACGCGCATTAAACCTAAACCCTCCTTGCGTTATAATTGGTAACGACAGTGGAAAACTTCTTTATTGCCGCTGCGGTCGGGGTTTTCGTTTCCCGGCGCGACCATTTTTTTTCTATATATGACTTTTTTTTAATAGTTTATAGAAACAAAATGATTCCTATTTTAAGTTTCATAATGTGACAACTTCAGCTTAAAGGTACCCGGGAGAACTGTTTAATGTGCTTTTAATCGAACCTACTTTCAATATTTTACTCCGTAGATGTTATTTGTAGAATTTTATCGTCAAGCATATCCTGTGCATTTAGGAATATTGATTAAGGAATATTAAAGCTGTTTGCCTGGGGTCTTTTATTTCGAAAAAAAAAAAAAAAAAAAAAAAAACTGTGAGAACAATAACATCTCGCGGGAAGGTCATCTTTGCATGTCTACGTTTTTCTTTTAAATATAGCCGGGCCCTGTTCCGTGCACAAATTTAGACATGCGCTTGTGCAAAACCAATCATTCTGAAAACAAAATGGTCATTTTTTTAGGAAAGAAATCGAGTATGTCTGTAAATTCGATCTTCAAACATTAAATCAAATGTACCATTTCTTTCATTTTAACCACAGATTAGACATGTTTTAACTGTTACAAATTTTATTATCGAAATTGTTTCGGCAACTCTAATATGACTTATATATGAAATAATGTAAATTATTTGATACCCTGATATTATTTATATTTTGTTAGGTTAATCTATGAGTTTTGGATAATTTAAATCCAGATTTACAGATGTATTATATTTATTTGAACATGATAAAGAGAGGGGGACGTTTATGATGAATATTTTACTTGTCTAAGAATATTATACTGACCGCGAGTTTGGGAAATTTTCTGGAAGCTCTTCAGATTGTTTAAACCAAATATTAAAACGTTTAGAGGCAATAAAATTTATCGTCCAGAACTTGTTCAGTCACAAAGTTTAAAAGAGGATGTTTGATTTTTAAATTAAAAAAAAAAGCTTAACAAAAGCGACTGTTATGCTTCTCATCAGTCAGATGTTCGTCAAAATCCGGGAAACCACGGTAGACCTCTGGTATGCGAGAATGCTGTTATGTCACTCTGATATACTTTATCCAAATGTACAAAAGATTTATTGTGCATTTTGAATAAGTTCTAAACACGGAGGGTTGCGTAAATGGCGGACAGGTTAAGGAACACTATTTAGCATAGTTTACGTTAACATAGCGTTGGTTTAAAATTTTACCGTGGCTGTAGTTTTTGACATTTTGGTTAGGAATAAAATGGGGAAGTGTTATTTAGATCCCCTTACCGCACTTTGTGTGCTTTTGAAGTTTTGTGACAGGTAAAATCTCTCTTTAAAAAAGTCTCTCCGTATTTATGTTATACTGTATGTCAGTTTGAAGACAATTTATCAAATGAGGTGAGGATTTACCGGGGCAAAGGTGACGGCACTATGAACACCATGCATTTATATTAAATATAATTTGGGGATAGGGTTTTAACGTAATATAACCATAAAATGCAATAAAACACTAATAGATAACTTGTATTAAATATCAACAGGCACGTTTAATGATATCTATTTCTTTTCGCGACGAAATGAGTTAGGCGTTCTGACACTTAATGATGTCGTCATCCCTGCCCACATGTCATTTTATTCGTCATAATTTTCACATCATTTAATAGATATATTATCAGTATCTAGAAATTTCAAGAGTCCATTTTTTATATAACTTTTAATGCGTGCCCTTTTTTTTATTCCAGGTTGACACAGAGTTGTTTACTGGAATCAGAAAACGGACGACTGTTTATTTTCACGATAGAGAATATATTATGTTTTGAAGTTTTGCTAGTTTGATCAACAGATGCAGACAGACAGCCCGGATGAGCCATTGTTTTCTGTGACATTCGTAACAACAGATAAAAATATACTTATTGAGATCAGGAAACTGAATATTTCCTTTTTGGTTTTATCATTTGTAACCTGCTTACATACGTGTTCCAGTACGAACCAACATGCGTCTTTTTAAAGTCCACCTTCGGAATTAGGAGGGGTTTTACTGCTCTTTTTAGAAAACGGCAAATCGAAAAGCCCATAGCGGTAATCAGCATTCATGGGAATAACGAAAACATGTACAGACAATAGTAAAAGAAGTGATACTCAAAAGATTTGTTGAGTCAACCGCGCAGAATTAAATGTGCGAATTGCTAGTTTTTCAATTAGAAATGAACATTAATAAAATTAAGAAATGTTTGTTGTTATTTATTACTCACATTTTATTTGCTTATTGTCATTTGGACAAGAAATGAGAATGATTCTAACCGTTTGAAAAACTGATTTAAAAAATATTTAAGTTGAATAAAATGTTAGTTTAATCTGACATGTCTCCAATTAATAACAATATGATTTTTTTTTCTCATACCCTGTCTTTGTCTTGGGTTTTTTCTAACATACCCTTTTTCTGTGTAGGTATCACCGACATTCATTTTGTCATCTTTCAGTATGTGGCCCATATCAAATCAGTTCACATAAAAGAAAAATACGGGATTTGTATAACTACAACATTTTACGGGAAAAAGTCTTGGGAATGTATCTTTTAGAAATATGGTCCGTGAATTCCCCCAATACGAAAAACCCAAAATTTAGTCTAAATTTTGACACAATAGGAATCTGTATACTCTGCATGCTTGCAAAAGGGGAAAAACCTGGCCCGTATATCAAAAACTACAGGTTCGTATATCCCCGTATATCAGATGCAAATACAATTCCGTATACGAACAAGTACGGGATCCGTATATTGCGTATACCATGGATATACGGGACTAGTCCGTAGCCCGTATAGTAAAAATACAGTTTCGTATTTTCCCCGTTTTAGGACACAAGTAAAGGGATTTTGTATATTGCGTATACCATGCATATACGGGACTAGTCCGTAGCCCGTATATCAAAAAGTACAGTTTCGTATATGCCCGTATATGACAAAAGTACGGGATCCGTATACTTAGTATATCATGGTATACGGAAAAAATCCGAAGCCGTTATATTGAAAATACAAGTCCGTATATTGCCCCCTATATTACATGCATCACAGTCCGTATATGACAAAAATACGGGATCCGTATAATACGTATATCATGCGTTTACGGAAAAAAATCGAAGCCCGTTATTAGAAATACAAGTCCGTATATGCCCCGTTATTAGATGCAAAACAGTCCCTATATGACAAAATACGGGATCCGTATACAAAAGTTATTCGGAATATACAGGCTCGTATACGTGTTCCGTATATTCTAAAATACGGAAAGTATACGGGAAAAAAGTCTCAAGACCCTTCGAATACTGAAAATGAACTTATGTTAAAGCAGGACACGAATAAACACCATTTCTAGGGATTTTTTTTTAAAGTTCGTATATTGCATATATACGGGAAATATACATTTATGTATATTCGGCGTATACGGGATCCCGTATATGCATGACAAATATACGGACTTCCCGTATACTAGATGTTCCGAATACGGGATCGTATATTAGGTCCGTATATTTGTAATATACATCCCGTATACTCCCGTATTTTCGAAATATACGGGACCGTACACTCCCGTATATTGACCCTTTTTTCGCAGTGTTCAAATAAACGAACATTTTCTTTAAGAAAAAAAACTGTTTTAATGTTTTATTTCTCGACACATCTTTTTACAAAATAGAAATTAGCTCTACGAAAGTAAACTTTAGACAAAGGTGCTAGATCTAGTCCATATAATTTTAGACTCGACAGATGAATATATCGTGAGGTCGATATCCAACGTAAAATATCAAACTGACTGTGTTGAATGGGTCTGCCTTTGAAGTCGAAAACAGAGACTTTCATTTAAACCATGTCGACAAGGACTGTTTATTGATTGATTGATTGATTGATTCTTTTAGTAGGCTACCATGTTCCTCCATTTTTCCTTAATTTGTGTCACCGTCCTCGGGCAGTTCCCAACAGCGTTCACCGTCTCCGTGGTATCAGCCCATATTTGGTCCGTTTCCTTCTTAATCTCGGGATGGGACCTCCACTTTAATGTCTGGCTGTGAGTTCCCCATACTTGATTTCCATCATCTCTTTCAGTACTGGCTAACGTCCTACAATCGGGCACTTTTGTAATTTGATAATTCGGGAAATAGATATATCTAATGGTTCAAATTTCACAAGAACAAATCTAAGTTATCCTCCCAACTAAAGAACTTATTTGTTTACTTCTAAAATTAAGTCAAGAAATTTTTTGAGGTCCGAATGAAGAACCACCGAATCACGTTGTTTTAAGGTCTAACAGTACCATGTTTCCGGACCATATATGGACATCGGATTTTTACTTTATTGATTTTCAATTTACGTTCAATATTGATTTAAACATTATTTTCAACCAAGGGAAAGTAGTCGTACTGAGTCATTGAAGTGTTTGAATTACCTCTCTTGAATCGATGATTTGATCGTATCTCTCCCGACTGAAACTTTTAGATTTCACTTTTCGAAGTTGATATGTTGATAAGAAAATGTATTTTAGGGTGTGTTAAAATAATGCACTAAATTACCAAAGCTGTATTGCCCAAATTAAAGTGTTTACTAAATGTCTCGTCTGCTTACCTCAAATTTGCATGGGGCATTTAGATTTAATGGCGGGACCTCATGGAAATACTTCGCATGCGCATCACACCACTTCCGGCTTCCCGCGACATGTAAAGATGCTTCGTGATTGCAGACGGAATGAAATGTAGAATTTATTGTAAAAATACTTAAATGTAACCGTTGTAACTTCGCTATGGTGTTGAAAATCAAGCGTCCATTTGGTCGTAAACAGATGCGCAAGGTTAAAGACTGAAATAAAGCATTTACGGGACTGTCCGGTTTGGTGGTCATCCGGATTTGGTGGTCGCTAGCCAGCACCTCTGTTTTGCGACGGCTTAACTGTTTAACACGATACCTCTTTTCCGACGCCAATTTGCTTTTGTTCTTCTGACATTTGTGCGGGAAAATTACGTCACGATTGTATTGTATTGTGGGAGTATTAGGTAACTTTAACCCACGGTTAAAGTATACTAAATCTGGTTAACTTACCACCGGGTTAGATTCTGAAGACGTAATAACACATAAAACATGCACTAGCGCTATTCTAGCATAAAACGCATAAAAAACAAGTAAATAAATATATTGTCCCTCAACGTCATTAAATTTCCATGAAATGCGCGGTAAAGTCTCCGTTTTGGGGCCGTAATAAGTTTACACTTTGCCACGGAACGCGCATATATAAAAAGGTGTTATAACAGCACGTGAGCGCAAGAATCTCTCTGTTAACAAACGTTTTCTATCATGTTAAAACACCCCCGAAAAATGACAATAACAGCAGTTTTATGCTAGAATATTGTGTTTACCATACTTATTGTTATATGCTTAAAGCCAAATGCATGAAAGTCTATTAATCAATATTTATTGTCAGATGATAAATGCTTAATGTAAAATTCCCTTTAATTTGAAATGATAAAGGACATGTACCTCTTCAACTGGTGGATAATTTCGAAGTATATCTGAGTTGTAGCAGTGCAATTTCTTACTGGTCATGTGAACAGAATGTAGAGAAAACAATTAAAATTATATAACAATAATGATTTACATTACAACATTTAGCATTATCGCGTATTAAGTACGAGGGGTGTTCAAATAAGAATCCAATTAGGCCAATTTTCAGAAGTGCTTAAGAAACAATGCAAAAATAATTATCTCAGTCCTTTAAAATACTCACCGCTATCTGATATACAAAGTTTCAGTCTTTTATTCCAATTTTAAAGGCGTTTTCATAATCTTTTCGAGATATACTGTTCAGATACTGGAAAATAGCCGAACCAAGAATTTTGCGCGTTTGATATTTTCTTCCAGCAAGGTGTTTTTTGAGCCTCGGAAATAGGAAAAAGTCACAAGGGGCAAGATCTGGCGAATAAGGAGGGTGAGGAAGCTCGACAACCTTTTTTCTGCTTCAGGTATTCGCGTACAATGGCCGCTTTGTGTGACGAAGCATTGTCATGCAACGATTTGACACCACGGAGACCAGTTGCTGGTCGACGGTTTGCGAAATATGTCTTTAATTTATGAAGGACCTTGCCTTTGTAAAATTTGGCAATTACAGATTTACCCTTTCGTACAGCAATTTGAATAGTAGGACCTTGATTTGTAAAGACGCCAATGGTGCGTTTTGATATGCAAAGTCTTTGGTTTCCTTTGGTTGCCAATATTTTGTTCTGTATCTTTCAACTGGGCTCATAAAGTGAACCCACATCTCATCGCCAGTGATGATATTTGCGAAAGATCAATTGTTGTATTTGGGGGACTGTTTCAAAAATTGTTTGGCGATACTTACCCGGGCAAGTTTTTGATCTTTTGTAAGGAGATGGGGTATCCATCTGGTACTTATCCTTCTTATATTTAAATCACGTCTGAGAATTGTATGAGCAGCTCCTGTTGAGATACCAACGCATTTAGCTATACAAAATGTATGCCTACTTGTAAATCTTGCATCGGTAGTAATCAAATCCTTTAGTTTTTAAACTATTTTTGGAGAAGTTGCGGTTTTCGGACGGCGTTCATGAGGCGCATATTTTACTGAATCTTCACCACTTTTAAATTTCTTATACCACCGTGTGACAGATGAAAAAGAAAGTTCATTGTTTCCATAAACACGACATATTTCATTAAATATAATGAATCACAGGAACTAAACCCAATTTGAATGTTTTGGCAGGATGGTTTACTTCACTTTTGAAACTTCGGCAGTAAAGGTGTATTTCGAAACATCGGTAGTAAAGGTGCCATTACGATTCACAAATGTTTCAATCTAACGGCCATAAATTATAACGTCAAAGTCAGCGACATTTAACACTTGACTGATAATGTCTCAATTTACTTTTAAGAGTACACATATTTCATCTGTAACTAGCAAACAAATTTCTAGTTATATCATCGCCAAAATGTATTGGTTTTGTCTACGAGGGTCATTCTAAGAATAATGACAATCATGCTGGAATATGGCACACAGTCTATGTACTTACTTCAACTTTAATGTATTCGCCCTTGACTTGCACCCAATATCAAAGTCGAGAAATACAAGAGGCGAACGCTGCAGAGTAGACTCCCCTCAGTATGGTCTTAAGGTACTGAAAATACCACTCCTTAGTGATTTATTTAAGGACCAAAATTATGAATCATAAGAATAATATAATAATAAACACAAGTTCTGTAAGACACTTGCTTTTAATTACTCAAATACTGACAATATTTCATTTACAAATTGGTGATGCAATTTTCTATGCAATATTGATCTCACCGGAGACCAGTGCCCAGCCAGCCTTTCTTAACAATTATCAACGTAAAATACCGTTAATTACGTCTTTTTGTTGCATCTGCTGTTTGTTTACCAGTAATAGGATATCCGCCTACTTTCGAGACAAAATTATGGTAAGGGCATGACATGCGCTTATTATCCCATACGGAATAACGGTAAGGCCGTATGCGCTTACTTCTGATACGCGCTTATATTCGAATATGCGCTTATTTACCAGATTCTACAGTAACATAATTAATATTCAATAATGGCAATCAAGTAATTTCAGGATTTATGTAATGCATTACTTATGTTGTACGTTACCAAAATAATGTTTATTATTTTTAAAGTAAAAGATCCTTTTGTAATGACGGTTTACTTATTTATATAATATAAAACATTGCTTTTGTTTAACTCATTAAGGACGCAGATCGCATTTATGCGTTCATTTTATCTCTTATCGAGTACCGCATGTCGTATTTATCCGTCAAAAGATAACAGGCGTGACGTGATTTTACGTTTGTAAGAGTACCTACGATTGGGCTGCTGTCAAAATCAACCAATGAAAATATTTTACTCTAAAGATTAATAAAACCCAGAAAAGATCGAAACAATCAAAATATTTATTATTTAAGCATTTTTTAAATATACTCATCACTAAATATCGGAATAAGAAAGTTATTTCTAGGTATTGCCTGTTTTATCTTCTCATTCCATTATACCGCAGAATCTTTCTTTTTTATTCAGTATTTTTAAATTCATTAAATAAAGTATAATTTTGTTCATTCATAATGTAATTTTCTTTAAAGTTAGCGATAGATGATATCTAAATAAATATAAAATAAACAAATAATGGCTGTTTTCTATGTCCAGTCTTTCTTGAATATTGCAGTTTTCCATATTCATGTTACTTCAGTTGGCCTGTAAAACAATTTTGCAAATCAAAAAAAATAGTACATTTTAAATTATTGATCAGATCATAAATTGTAGTTTCAGTTGTGAAAATTTCAGTTTTATTCATCTTTTATAAACAGATGTTTGTCCCTAATTTTGATCAAAGGATGCCTATATCTTATCGATTATTGATTATCAGTGAAAATCCACAGGCATACAAAGCAGATAAATTGATAAGTGGCTCAGGAATGTATCGGCAAATTGATCAAGTAATTAAGCGGCGATATGGCTGCAGGTATTAATGAGTTAAACAGTATATAAAATACATGGTAGTATGACTCGATATGGTTTGACACCCAAGAGAAGACATACGTAATATAAAATGTCTGTAGCATAACATGAAACAAAACGGTGACTAGATAGTCTTCGTATTCGTATTGATATGTTCAATTTCAAGTAATCAGTAGCTTGTCTAACGACTTTTTTGGTTCATTACCACATATACATCGCCTCATAACATACATACACGTGTACGACAACAGTCACTGTTATTTCAGCTAATTCTCACACGAACAACTTCTTAATATGAGGGTTTACAGTGGTGCCTGATCGGAATTTGCAGGTACCATGGCCGGGCAAAACGGCTTGAGCTCTTCAAAGTTCGTCAACCCAGGATCGGTTGGGTACTCTTCTGGCAAATGCGGATCGACAGCGTGTTTTACACACAAACATAGAAATGCACTCATTTAGTATTCTGTCATTGGTGAAAGTGAGTCTTTGTGGCAATTTTCCAACATATTTGACCAGGACTGCAACACTAGCTTCAGACATTGTGTTCTTCTTATTACTTCTGTAACAAAAGAGAACAAATGTAGTCGGGTCTCTAGCAACATCTTCATGTTTTGAAAACTAATCTCCAACCACTTCGATAGGACATTTACCATATATATAAAATTTGAAAACTGTCTCCTTTCCTATCAATGAGAACTTAAGAAATGGCTTCTCAAAAACAAAATATGGGGACGTGGTTTACATACTTCGTCAGATTTTGGTCATGGTAAGGTTTCAGCTGTATTTGGTAAAATTATCAAACGTTATAGTAAGAGACGTCCGGACAACTGTTTTGAGACACACCGCATGTTTAATGTTGCTAACGGAAAAGGAAGAGGGCTCTGTCATACGCTGTTTTTTAAATCCCACCAGAACTAAACTGTTTGGATTTCTGTCTTCTTGTCCGTTTCGTCTGGCCCTTAAGGGTGTTTCTCTTGTTACTTTCTCTTCTACAAAGACATTGAATACATGCGATTTCGGTTCCTAAGGTTTGCTTTTGATACAGTTATACATGAGAGTTTTGGTGTTTTACATGCCATGCCTTCTGTTTCCACTGTGTTTGTTAGAGATTCACTCGGCGGGGATTACGTTATTTGCACTGTCATTTCACTTTGGAACATGGTGAGGGTATACGTGAGATTGGGTGCTCATTATAAACCGGTTTAAGCTCCCAAATGTTGTTTTCGCCAATAACCGTTCAAAGGCGATGCCCTACTGTGTTTCTTTATTTGTTCGTTTAGTTCTCGTGTGCTTGCTTTGTATGTGTACGTCGTTGTGTGTGTGAGAGTGTGTGTGCGTGCGCATGTGCGTTTGCCTGTGTGTTTGTGTGTGTGTTGTTTTTGTCTTGCTTGTCTGTTTTTTTTTTCTTTGCCTGTTATTTGAGTAAATGTGTGCTATATGAAAACAGGAATGTCAAAAGGGGTTAGTAGTCACAGAATGAAGAAGTGTTTCAACGCTCAGAGCTATTCCACAATTATCGTAAGTCCGTCTGCATATCAGGGAGAGTCCGTATATACGGATTGCGGGGTCGTGTGTGCGGCCCTCGGGCGAAGCGTATGTTTTCCTTGATGTTTTCTAAAATACATTTTGTCTGAAATCATTCGTTCTTAAACTCCGTTTCATGTTCGAAAATTGACGGTTACAACCAGAAAACAGATGAGTAATAGTAAAGAATCCAGGATGTCTGTTGACTTTAACTGTCTATCATTACATAACTGCAATACTGTTGGAAAACGGTGATAAAACCTCCAAAAACTAAGAAGGGGACCAAACGTATCATTAATTCTTCCATTAACATCGCCATATGAACAAGTCTGTGAATGTCTCTAAAGAGTGATTTAGTACTTGCAATACATACAAATGATGAGTTCCGCTAACGTCGGAACAGAAGGCGTGGACGGTAGCAAGCATTTGCTCATTAGATGAAAAATGTGTATACTATAAAGTACGAAGTTCCAAGATTGCAGGTCCCTGAAACAGCAGTTCTATTACACTGTATTTAAAAGTGTGTTCCTGATAACATACTCACGAACATACATCGACAAACAGAAAAAAACATATAGACAACGGAAACGATTAAACAAATAATGTGGGTCACCGCCTTCGACTGATTGTGCACAAAGCCTTACTCCTTATCTCTCCTTGTATAGATTAAAGGGATATCCGCCAGCATATACTTACTGCTCTATGACAAAGTATAATGATATATTATATATACGTGTTGCTTTCATGTGTAATAATGTAGGTAGTATAGTTTGTCTGTCTGATGTTTAATGGAAACTGCATATTGACTAGTAAAGAATGATTAATTTTATGAATAAATTTTTTTAATGCATTTGTCTTCACGTTATATCATCTGCATCCCTGACTGCAGAAAGATGTGCACTGCAATTTCAATTTCAAACTGGAATATAAAAGTAAGCACCAAGAACTTTTCAATATAACTTTATGCATATCACGTTTTGACAAAGTGTATTGTAATAAGAGACTTGTTAAAGGGACCGCATAGTGGTAATTTTAGCCGATTTTTTCTTTTATTTAATTGATTGTAGAAAATTTAAGGAATAAGACGTTTTAATTGTTTACTTCAGCCGTTCTTTTTCACATTTTCAAAATATAGCCGAACAATAAGGAAAACACATAAACTTATATCGATAGAAAATAAAGTTCAAGTTTAATAAACGGCATTATGTGCGATCGTCTGTGAGATTTATAAGATTAAAGCTGTGTAATTTTCTGCATGGAAACGGGTCTATTAAAGAGTAATCAACAGAATAGGTATGTTAGTTGATTTATCTTAAATTAATCCAACATAAATAAGCTTTCCTGACACATCCTCCACCCAACCTCAGATACATTGGCCAGTACATGTAAGCTCATGTGTGATTAGATTTCATCGATTATGGATCAAGTAATGAGCCCTTTGATAAGGCCATAAACTAATATTTCAATGCAGTACACATAGGGATTGAGAAACCTATATGTTAGGTCAAGACGTCACCAATTTCACCATGCCTTGAATGTTTATGGCTTGATTTGAAAGCAATTGACCAGAACATACACATCTATATCATGTATATTCTGGCTTATGCTAGAGATAAAAGTCTGGTACCTTGTGTTATGCAGGTCATAGAAGGTGTCAGGATAATGTTCAAACTTTGTATAAATATTTTGACATCATCTGAAATGTTTGGAAACTTTGACTGAAGTATATGCCAATACTGCATATGTGTAAATTTAAGTCCTTGCTATAATTTTGAACCAAGTATGGGTACCTAGAGGTTAGAACAGGTTAAGTGAGTTTCAGTTTATAAAGACACTAAAATACGCGTTGACTTATATTCAAGTGCCGGTTACCGACTCATAAAATAAATATCCTCGCTTCGCTGTGTAGAAGTCAAATGATGCCTTCAAAATTTAGAAGGGAGTCCCGCTGTCGATCGCCACTTGCGCCATTTGCGACAAAAAATTAAATGTGGCTCCGAAATTTTCTAATTGGCGAAAATGGCCCGAAGCTATGTCTGTCTGCAAAACTACGAATATTGCCAGTTTTACGAACCAAAAGGTGTGAAAAATCGATAATCTGTGTAGACACAACATCCGTTATTGAAAGGGAGGAGCCAATTTGCAAATTTTTCATTTGATCAGGCAGTTAATTGGCGATTATTGAATAACAAACTAAATCATCATTTTGTGCACTTGATACGATTTTATGAGCAGTCGGCCGTTAGACAAATTTTCTATGATTGCCGAGGGTTAGTTTGGGCAAAAACAAATAAAAATGCTTTAGACATGCAGAAATTGTAAGTATTGAATAGATAAGATGATAGAAAAGAATAAAACATAGGTATTTTAGCAAATATTTAATTCTCTTATTTTGAAGTATTTTTCGAGAAAAAAACATGCGAAGGCATCGAACCCACCCACTTATAGGCAATGTGCAAAATAAGACACTGTTTTTTTTTTTTTAATATTTTTTTTTCTTTTTTGACATCTTTATTTTAAATGTGATTTTCAGATTTTTTATATACATGTAAATGCAATTGTTTATAAAAAATGTAAATTTTGAAAGAAACAAAATTGATTTTTTAACAGTTTTAATTTTAGTTACTAAGAAATGTAATAACTACATTTTCTTGATATATGATTTACTTTGTACATATAATGTGCCTATCAAGAACTTTCAATGCTATCGCTCGGCCGTTGTACCTCAAAATTTATCTTCGAAAAAGCAGTGGCTCCGAAAAAAAATTCCCAGGCGAACCCTGAGGAGAACTTTTATATAGATTGTTGGGAACTGTCCACTAAGCTGCTTGACAACAAGGAATAAACAGAGCCCTCACAAGTACATGGATTTAGTTAAAAACTATGACCATTTCATCATAGTTACTATTTAACTGCCAAACAAAAAACATGAATATTACGAATGTAACCTAAAAACCTTTGATGCTGAGATGTCTAGATACGTACCATAGACTTTTTCCTATAACGATATAGACATAAGTTTTTAAATAAGACCAAATTTTGTTTGATTCCAATGCACACACAGTTTCGTGTGAATATGTTTGAAAGGAAGAAAGAATTGTTATTTTTATAATTAATTAATTACAGAAATGCGTCGCTGTAGCATTTCTCTTGTCATTATACGCTTATGTTCGCAATGCCTTATAGCACGTGCTACCGACATAGAATTAAACATTTTTTTATATCAAGGCAAAGAGAACCATTTGAATAACCGGAATTTGCAATTAAGTCACACCAACTATCAACATTACTCGCAAAATACAACATGTCACAAAGCACGAAATGGTCAAGAGAGTTACCATTTTGGTGATACGTATTTAAATAGCCATCAAGCATAAGGACAAACTAGAAATGTGTCCATGGGACACAGACGTCCCCACTACATAACAAAGGACACAGATAAACTTTGGGAAAACAATATGTTGCTATTTAAAAAAAATGCAAAAAATAACCATATATAATGTACATATAAACATATATGTTTTCTTGAGATTTTTAGATACCTGTCCATCACCGCATTTTAATGTTGCTTGAACTCAACGATTACTATGCTGTGGTCTGAGAAGTATGTAGACAGACATGAAGTTCTTGGCTGCTGTGTACCAGGTCTAGTGTAGAACCACTGCCATGCGTTGGACACTGCACACTCTGCAAAAACTGGGTGTGGTTCACCCTATATAATGTACATATAAATATGCTTTCTTGAGGCTTTTTTTTTAGATACATGTACATCACTGCATTTTAATGTTGCTTGAACTCAAGGATGACTATGCTCGGAGCTACGCGCGACAAAACATTAAAATGACATTTTTTCCTAGGTCAGGGGCCATAACTCAAACTACAATATTGAATGAATCCGGGCGCGAAACCCCAGGTGCACAACTGCACATGCTGACCAACATTCCTGTAAACTTTGTTGACTCTAGGTCAAATATTATTTGAGCTACGCGCGACACAACATTAAAATGACCAAGATTTTACTAAGTCAGGGGCCATAACTCCTACACGACTGAATGAATCCGAACGCGAATCCCAGGTGCACAACCACTCATGCTGACCAACATTCCTGTAAAGTTCTGTGACTCTACGTTAAATACTTTTGGAGCTACGCGCGACACAACATTCTCGGCAGGACGGACGGACAAGGGCAAGGGCAAATCTATATGCACCCCCCACCCCCACACACCCCGCAAAAAAAGTGGGGGCATAAAAAACATGAAAAACAACACAAAAGCACATGAACGTTTAGATAATAAACCGAGTTACAATTGCAGTATGCCTGTAATAGCGGATATCCCCCTCCTTAGCACTATTTCAACCGGATGAGGATGTTATATATTTCAATGACAGATATTTGAATTGAGAATTAGAAGTAATGTTTAATGAGCTAAATATACCATTTTCACAAACTGAAATTATTAAAGCTTGTAAAAACTTAAATACAGGCAAATCTGGTGGACCTGATTATTTTTTAAATGAATTTTAAGTATGGCATCATGTGTGACAGTTTTCTGACTATCTTATGTTCATTTTTTAACAAATTCCTTGACGCTGGGTATTTTCCTGAAGCGTGGACTGAAGGTTTTGTAGTACCTTTACATAAAAAAGGTGACATTGATACAGCTAGTAATTACAGAGGTATAACATTACTAAGTACATTTGGTAAATTATTTACAAAGGTTATAAATAAGAGATTGAATACTTGGGCTGAATATTATCATGTGTATATTGAATCACAGGCAGGTTTTAGACAAAATATGGGAACTATCGATAATATTTTTGTGTTGCATGGCCTTATAAATCATTTATTGAATAATAATAAAAGAATGTATGCGGTGTTTGTAGACTTTACCAAAGCTTTTGATTTTTTAGTGAGAGATATTATTTGGTATAAACTCATAAAAAATAGGTATTAGAGGTAAAATGCTTGATATTGTTAAATCTATATATTGCAATGTAAGATCAAGAGTAAAGTACAATAATAAGATAAGTAATGAAGATTTTTCATGTTTGCTAGGGGTAAGACAGGGTGAATCGCTATCTCCTTTTTTATTTTCGATTTATTTGAATGATATTGAAGAACACTTTATGATACACGGGTTTAATGGAATAGATACTGGAATGTTAAAAATGTTTCTACTTTTATAAGCTGATGATATAGTTATTATGGCAGAATCGGAAGAAGAACTAAGAAAGGGTTTATTTTTGTTAGAAGATTATTGTGATAGATGGAAACTAAGTGTAAATTCAACAAAGACAAAAATAATGATATTTAAGAAAGGTGGACAGTTCAAAAATGATCTACAATTTTTGTTTAAAGGTCAGGTTTTAGATATTGTCAATAATTTTACATATTTAGGAATAGTTTTTACCACTGGTGGCTCATTTAAAATGACATATGATACATTAGCAGGACAGGCTACAAAAGCAATGTATAAACTGAAATCAGCTCTTGTTAAATACCTAGGTATGCCAATAAAAAGTCAGTTGGAATTATTTGATAAGCTTATTTTACCTATTTTAAACTATGGGTCAGAAATTTGGGGGTTAAACGAATCTATGGTGCTAGAAAGGGTACATTTAAGCTTTTGTAAAATATTACTTGGTGTTAAAATCCAAACACAAAATAACTTTATATATGGTGAGCTAGGTAGGACATCGCTGCTAACAAGAAGAGCTATGGGTGTTATTAAATATTGGTTGAAAATTATACAAATGAAGAATGAAAAATATGTAAAGGCTGTTTATGATTTGATGTGCAGACAATTAGAAGTAAAACCAAATAGTAACTCATGGGCAAAATCTGTGAAAAATCTGTTACAATCCCTTGGCTTTTATGATGTGTGGTTATTTCAGGAAGTTGGTGATAATGATGCATTTATATCTGTACTAAAAACTAGATTAACTGATGTATTTATTCAAAACTGGAGGGCGGATATTAATGATTCAACAAGAGCAAAAGTTACGCTTTGTTTTCAAGTTTCAAGCTTCGACCATATTTAAAATTAGTAAACATAAGTAAGTTTAGAAATGCACTTTGTAGATTACGAGTTTCATCTCATAGACTAGAAATTGAAACAGGCAGATGGCATAAACCGGTTCCAATCCCTTATAATGAAAGAAAATGTCACTATTGTAATAGCTTAAAAGATGAATTTCATTTTATTTTAGAATGCTCACTTTATAATGATTTGAGAAAAAAGTATATCAGAAATATTACTGGTCAAGACCAAATATACCAAGATTTATTGAATTAATGACTGTAGAAAATGTTAATATTAATAAGAACTTAGCGATGTATGTACATAAAGCTTTTGACATTAGAAATCAATAGTGTTATTATTTTAATTGATAGAAAACCTCTCTTTCCTCACGCTGTATACATGATACATAATATATGAATTAACACGGTCCTTAAGAGTAAGGCACTTGCGATCCCGTTTAGAAGTCATTTTTGTATTCCAACATGAATTCAAACAATTAAATCCGATGTTATCATTGACAGAAACTTTTGATAAGTGATACAAAACAGCATGTTGAAATTTCACTTTAGTTACGATCATCTCAAAATCACGTCTATTCATTATTACAACAAAACGTGTAAGTTTCCTTTTAATGAAGCCCCTTTGATTTACTTTAATTGCCGACAAACTTCTCATCACCTTTTGGATTACAGAAACAACAATTTACAGTTAATTTGCAAACATATTACATCAAAACACATTTACACATTTGCCGACCTAATTATAGATAATTTATGGCACATGTGTTGCATAGACGTAAAATCTTTTCTGATTGGTTAACGATATACGACGAAAACACTTCGTCAATCTCCGCTGAACATGAGGTCAAAGTTATCTAATTTTAGTGCATTTTCGACATATTGGAATTTCCAGCTATGTTTATTGAACTTTCACGCCTGACTGAGAGTTTTGCAAAGACCGTTTAAAGGGGTAAATTTTTACATTTGGGATGAAATTACCTGGCCGCTGTCCGCGTTGGCCAGGTGACCGTTCAATCAAGGGCAAATAAAGAATGATTTACGTCGGGCGGAACTGAACTGGCCGTTAAAGTAAGGTGACCGCTTATTCAAGGTGACCGTAAGGCCAGTTTGGACTGTATATGATATAATATTGCACTTCCTAATATTGATGTGCTACTGATATTTACATCATATTCAATTAACTGATACTTGACAATGTAACTATTTGTAGATATATATTTATGTTTGCATGTATGCTCAAGGACCTATGGTCCAATGCATGAATGAATAAACTCTAAAAACTCTAAACTCTATGAATGAAAGTAGTAGGTCAGTAATATTTGGTTCCTACCATCAAGGTGATGTCAGATTTTCTATTGATTCAAGAGGAAGTTAGTGTACTATTAACTCTTTGTGTGCTTTAATTTATGCAAAGTATTCTAATTTTTCATCAAGAGAATTATTAGATGATGTGCTTAATACAGGTGATCAGATATATAAACATGTTTTAAACACCTTGAAAGGTCTTGGAAAATTTAGACACAGATTGTTGAGTCTTGACGAAATTCCAGATAAAGTAAACGTTCTATCAAGGCTTGTTTGTGTTGAAAAGGCAGACATTATATCAGGAGTTGCTGTTGAACAGTTTGGCAGTTCTGCTTTACCTTCTTTACACCAGTCATTACATACAGCATTTCAAAATGTTACACATGCTTTGGTGATGATTGGAGCAATTTGTTCAGCAGTTTTTGTCAAAGATGACTTGGTCTGGCTTTTTGATTCTCATTCACATGGTAAAGATGTGTTGTCTAGTCCTGATGGTAAATGTATGTTGATGTCATTTATCTGCCTAGATGATCTTGTTACCTTTATGTATGCTATGTATAGCAGCATGAAGATTGATCTGTCTTGTCAGTATGAAATATTGCCGTTGCAGTTAGCTGTCTCAGGTGGTGAAAGTAGTAATGCCTCAGATCTATTAGCAAAATACTTTGAAGATCAAGAGATAAGAAGAGATCATAAAATGAGTAAGCAAAAAAGCAGTCTTATGCACAACTCGGGAGAACAAGAAGATTGGATTGTTGTAAAACATAAAAAGAAAGATAGAAAAGAGTACTTTAAGAAATTTAAACAAGCTAAACGAACTAATCCTGAGTTTAAAGAAAAGGAAAAAGAAATGCAGAAAAGTTCAAAACGAAAAGAAAGAGCTGATGTAGATTATGCAAACAAAGAAACAGAATCAAAACAAAAAGCTAGAGTTGATGTAGAATTCAAAAATAAGGAAAAAGCAATGCAGAAAGTTTCAAAACAAAAAGCTAGAGCCAACATAGATTTCAGAAGTAAAGAAAACAAAATACAGAAAAGTTAAAAAAAAGCAAGAGCTGATGTAGATTATGCAAACAAAGAAAAGAATCAAGAAGAAAGGCTAGAGTTGATGTAGAGTTCAAAAATAAGGAAAAAGCAATGCAGAAAGATTCAAAACAAAAAGCTAGAGCCAACATAGATTTCAAAGGTAAAGAAAAAGAAATGCAGAAAAGTTCAAAACAAAAAGCTAGAGCCAACATAGATTTCAAAGGTAAAGAAAAAGAAATGCAGAAAAGTTCAAAACAGAAAGCTAGAGCCAACATAGAGTTCAAAAGTAAAGAAAAAGAAATGCAGAAAACTTCAAAACGAAAAGCAAGAGCTGATGAATAGTTTAGAAGTAAGGAAATCCTTGTTCAAAGAACCTCAAAAAGAAGTGCTCGAATGAAACCTTATGTGTTAGAAAGAGAAAGGATAACAAAACTAATATCTCGTTCACATGCTAGGACAAAAGAATAATACTTACTTAATGATAAGACCAGAAAAGCTGAAAAGCGAAAGAAGCCTGATTTTAGGTAAACTGAAAACATTGCTGCTAAACGAACGAAGCAAGGAAGAGACATTGACAGTTGCATCTCACTATTTCATGAAAGCATAAAAGTTGGACCTCAGTTTGTCTGCACTTGCTGTAAGCAGACCTGGTTTAAGCAAAGTGGTTGCAATATTAACAACGTTAAAGGTGTTATTGATTCACAGTTTTTGACTGGGACATTGTCTATTGATGGTTTAGAATGGATATGTACAACTTGTAAAACTAGTCTTTTGAACAAAAAAGTTCCAAAGTTATCTGTAAAGAATGGTATGAGCTGGCCTGAAAAAACAAATGAGCTTCATTTGTATCCATTGGAAGAAAGATTAATTTCTTTACATAAACCATTCATGCAGGTCAGAGAGTTGCCAAGAGGTCGTCAGTATTCTGTGAAAGGGCAACATAAAGGCAACATTGCTTTAAAAATATATGACTAAAATAAATAAAATATAGGTCCCTTTTTGGGGCCTCGTTTTAAGCTAATTAAGGTTAGTAAACTGCGTGTCTCCTCCTTTTTTTTTTTTGGATTCAGCATACTTCAAAATAGTTACATACAAAGTTTGGTGCTTTCTTCACAAAAGGAAACATCTTTTTCCTATAACCTACTCACTATAGTGTTTATTAACACTTCACAACCAAATCAGCGAATACAGGTTCTCAAGACAAAAAGTGTACTGGACGAGTTGCCAGATTCTTCAACAGATATTGTAGCTGACAATATCATCAAAAGGTATTCAAGAAGACCAAAATGCTTCGAAAACGGGTGTCTTGCTGATTATGTATCACAGTTAGAAATTGTCTATCCAAATGATGATGATACTCCTCCTGCTGACCAAGATGTGAATGACGATGATAACATGAAGTATTCAATGATGACCAAACTCTATTGGTACTGAAAAATGGTATCAAAATTAGAAAGAGACAAAACCACAAAGTTATACGTTATGTACGATTTAATCTCAAATCAGAGGAAGATAATCATTTTCGAGAAAAACTTCTTTTGTTTCTGTCATGGAGAAATGAAACGACAGATTTGATAGCCAATTATGAAACGTACAAGGAGCATTATGAAGCAAAAAAGCATCAAATTGACAGCAAGTGCAAACTGTATGAACACCATGTTGAGGAGCTAGAAATGGCACGGGAAGCTGCAGAAAATGACGTTGATGCGTATGATGAAATAGCCCCAGAAACACGCAGAAACAGCTGAGGAAGAGTCAGTTGAATCTGAGACATTTGTTTATTTTAATCCTGACAGAGCTATTGAGCAGAGAGAATATGATATTGGTATTGAACTAGGAAGCTGTACTTCATCTGCTACTATTGATGTAAATGAAAATGTGTTGCCAGATGAACACTACAGAGAACTTCTGAGATGTTTGAATACAAAACAAAGACACTTCTTTAACCATGTTATACATTGGGTAAAAACAAAAGATGCGCCATTGTATGCTTTTTTGACTGGAGGAGCAGGTGTTGGTAAAATTGTTGTAATCAAGGCTTTGTATCAGACTTTGTACAGGTATTTTAATCTCAGAGAAGGTGAAAATGCAGATTAGAAAAGAGTACTGTTATGTGCGTATACTGGTAAAGCAGCTTATAACATCAATGGTTCAACAATATCAACAGCTTTCCTTCAAAAATTCAAGCAAAAGGAACAAACGTTAAATTGTGACAAGCTCAACACATTTAGGTCAAAGTATAGAAACCTTTTAGTTGTCATTATAGATGAGATATCAATGGTTAGCAATTCAATGCTAAAGTTTATTGACCAAAGACTTCAAGAACTGACAGGCACAAGAATACCTTTTGGTGGTAAAAGCATCATAGCGATAGGTGACTTGTACCAGTTAAAGCCAGTGGCAGAATCTTGGATATTTCAAGACCTTACACATGATGCATCTGCTTTAGCATCTAACTTGTGGCAAGATCACTTTTCTATGTTTGAGTTGACTGAGATCATGCGACAAAAGAATGACAATAAATTTGCAGAGCTGTTAAACAGGTTACGACACAATAAAATGACAGACCATGACAAAGAACAGATCCAACAATGTCAGGTTGATCCAAACTCAGTAACATACCCACAGAATGCACCCCATATATTTGCAGAAAATTGCTTTATGCAAGCATTTAATGAAAAAATCATCAATAACATTAATTCTCAAAAAGTTGAAATTTCTTGTCATGACTCAGTAGTGGGAGCAAACATACCACAGGATAGACAAAATGATATTTTGAAAAGATTACCAAGAGATGCCTGTAGTACGATGGGTTTGCACTACTCTTTGACAGTAGTGGTTGGCATGTTATACGACTTGACTGTTAATATTGACACAGAAAATGAGCTAACTAATGGTGCCTCTTGTGTAGTTAAAGATATAGAATACAAGCAAGCTGAAACAAATAAACCCAGTATTATATGGGTAAGGTTTGATAACCCACTAATAGGCAATGAAAGACGAAAAAAATATCACAGTAGAGGCTTTTATCATCACTTAATTGATGACAGTTGGACTCCCATATTTGACATAGAGCGAACATTTCCACTGAGACAAAATACAATTCAGAGAATACAGTTTCCATTACAACCGTCTGCAGGTAGAACTGTTCACAGAGCTCAGGGAACCACCCTTGACCAAGTTGTTATAGATTTGTCACAACGTAAACTATGAAAAAATCCACATATCGATTATGTAGCCTTAAGCAGAGTGAGGTCTATTAAAAATCTTCATATTTTGAACTTCAATGAATAGGCATTATCTTTGGATGAGCGTGTAGAAGTAGAAATGGAAAGACTTTGTTCTGAAGCAAATATTAGACTCTGTTATGTTCCACTTGACACAGTCAATTCTGATGAACATTTTAAAATAGTCTTTAACAATTGTAGATCATTGCACAGACATTTTGAAAGATGTAGCTGTAGAGCAGAATATCTTGTCAGCACATGTGATTGGAGTTGCTGAAACAAAATTAGTCCAAAGAGATGAAAATTCAGACTATTCAATTTATGGCTTTCAGCTAATAAGAAATGACCAAAACCAAACAAAACATAACATCAGACCGTCTCATGATTTAGCCTTGTATGTTAAAAATGATGTCACAGTTTCTAAATGCCATTGCTATAGTACAACGAATTTGGAGTGGATAGTCGTAGATGTAAAACATATGCTAATGCAAATGCAAATTGTGATTCTGTACAAATCACCAGGTCTTTCTTTTCTTAGTCTTGTTTCAACTATTGAAAAACAGCTTTTTAAGGTCTGGACTCGGATAAACCGTTCAATATAGATGTTTCACAAAATGACAGTCTAAAACAATTTATGAACGAAAGATTATATTGCCAACAAATGATGCAATAACCAACAACTGATCACGGGTCAAAAATAGATCTGGTATTTGCAAATTGCAGTGGCAGTGTTGGAACTGTAGACACATACTGGTCAGATCACAAACTTGTTTACTTTTATACATAAAAGGTTTTGCATTATCATTAGAACTAGTCACAAAACTGAATTATAATCACTTCTTAACAATTTCATCATCCTGGTATGAGGAATGCCAACCTCTCCATATAGTGGTTGCCATTCATAGTGGTTTAACTTTGTTTCAGGGTGGCCACTTGTTACATTCAATTTGCAATATAAGTATTTGTCTTTGGTCTTATTATAAACATTTTAACAAAGTTTTCAATTTTTTAAGTTGTAGATGAATTTTTATTGCTGTTGTATTTGTGTTAAATATGAAACAGCTTTGATGTAATATTTAAAGACCTGCTCTAGTCCTACATTTTAACCTTAAATTGTCACTGAAAAAGCATGAAAATCCTGACTATGAACAGTGACGCCTGTCAAAATAGAGTCTATTTTATATAAAATTCTATATAAATTACCTGTGGTTTTGCATGCTAAAGTGTGGCACGTGACCGTTAACTGTTACCTATTGTAATTATGGGTTGCATACACACAATAGAATTTGAATAGCCGCGGAGCAGGGCTTTAAGTTTTAAACATATTTGAAATGATAGCAGTTGTTGCATATAGCATAGTAAAGGTTATTATTACAGTAAAATGCATGCGTGTTATGTAATTACATTCTTTTGTATTTGGAAACTTGATAGGAATTACTGACTTTTGTGTATTTAGTTACTACTTTTCATATGAAATACCAGATACAAAAGTCATTGTGTCTTAGTTTTATTATACATTATAGTAATAGTAAACAGTTCATGTCATCTGACTTCTGCCATTTCTTTATTTTCTCATGCAACTTTATTATTGTACTACATGTATTTGTAGTTAAATCCTTCATGAAAAGTTTGTTTATACCTTTTAAAAAGTATGTAATGCTAACAATTTTAAACCAGTGATGTTCATCAAACAAACTATCTGTTTTTGAATATATATTAATATTATACTATTGCACACTATTCTACAAACTAAATTCTAAGCTGAATTATTAATGGTACATGAAAGAACATTGGTATTTTCTTTAGTAATATCTTATGGGCAGTAATTATTTTTTCTATAGATTATTTTTAATTGTCATTGTACATTGTTATGGTAACTTACTAAGTGCAAGTGTAATGAAGCTGTGAATTTCTGTTAAGGTTATTTTTATTTGAGCTGTATCTTAAACGCATTCATTGTTACCTATATGTGTCTTACAGTAATTTTAGAATGGATAAGAGTTTGTGTTCTAATGTCTACTGTTTTATTATAAAAGATACTGTTTTCAGAACAAGTTCCAAAGACGTATAATAATATTGCATTCACTGTGCTTAGTTACTTTAGCTTTTATTTTTTGAAAATTATGACCCTTTTTAACTTATAGTATCAAGTTAAAGTTTGGCATGTAAGCAGATTTCCCAAAAACCTACTAGTCCAAATACCTTCAAACTTCACACATACCTTTGGCATCATGAGACAAGTACATTACTGTAGCTCAAAATTTTGTCAAAATTATGCCCCTTTTTATCATAGATATGGGCGTGTTTCTTGGGAATTACTTTACCAGATGTTTTCAGATTCTTGACACATCTTTAGCATCATGGGATGACCTCACATGGCAAGTTGCATAACTCTAGCTAACATTTTAGCAAAATTATGCGCCTTTTTCAACTTGAAAAATGTTGCAAGAGCTTTTGTATGCAACTTAAGCTAGTATTAGATGGCAGGGATTCAATAAGTGGAGCAAGCTGACATTGGACAGCTCTTGTTTCTTGTAAGTTTTCAAGTTGATTCATTACATAATAAAATCTGTGCAAAAAAGTGTTTGGAGGAAAGACCGCAACCAAGCAATATAGTAGACTCGGTTTGATTGAGTCTGTTCATGAGAGGTAATGAAATCTGCAACACCCTTCACGCCCCCTAGCACAGGCTTAAGGCAACCATGATCCAACTGTTATTTTATTCCACAGTTGGTGACATGTCAATTGCAGATTTGTATTTAACCTTATATTGGTTAGAAATTGAAAGTTAGTTGCTCATGTCTGATTGTCAGCCAGTCATATTACTGTTAAGCAGACATATTTTCAGCAAGATATTTTTTCAACATATTGTATATTTTTATTTGCTTGTGATAAATATGGAAAGACAGAATACTGGTAGTTGCAACATGTTGCCTATATTAAAGATATTGTTATTAAAATCATTTCTATGGATTTACTGTCATTGCAGTGGCCACTTATATAATATTAATTACTATAAGAAATATTTATTAATTCTGTAATACTGTGTTAATGTTATGATAACAGTACTAGATAAATGTAACAGTAAAAGCTTTTTGGATTGCCATAAAGTTTCGTTATATCACTAACTATTAACACTACCTGTTCCAGTTATTTCCGTTTTGATCTAGGAAGGTGGCAAGTTACTTTTATTTTTATATCCTGTTTCAATGAAATTTTCCATCTTTTGTTACTTTATCTCACTAAATACTAGGGAAAATGCATAGATTTTTTTCTGCTGCTAATTCAGCATTCAGAATAAATATTACTTGAAATCTGTACAAAATTAAAGTGACCAACTTCATCAACATTTCATGTAAATGTGGTGTTATTTTGAATGTTATGAAGTAGTACTCAAACATTATGTTGTAGACTTTTGTAATCTGTAGTTTATTTACTTTGAATTAATGCTGCAGTTGAAATAATATTTGATAGAAACTTTTATTTCCAGTTTGCATTGCCATTTTTTCAGAATATTGTGTGGAAAAATCAAGTAATAGTAGGAGGCATCTGAAATTAAAATTAAGTTGTGTAATGTACTGTTTATTTGTGCTTTTTGTTGCAATTATTGCAAAAGAGTTGTCTTCCAGTTTGGAATTTGAAACACTATAACATTGTGACTATAAGTGTTTCTGAAATATGACATACCATTTGCAATTTACTCAATAGCATATTTAAGTTTTGTGCATGGTTGTTAAAAAAATGTGCACACAATCTACAACACTGGTTTTAACTGAAAGTTTCAGTCTACAAATATTACAATAAGCAAACAGGTTAAATCTTGGCACATGCTTTGCTGAAGAGTTTGGCAGTGTTCAAGAACCCTGAGAGTGTTCTGTATCAAATATGATGGTAGCTCATGAAAAGTCATGAATTTATTGCTGCCAATCACAACAAGCTGTATGGTGCAGCTCTGATGAAGCTGTATGATGAAGCTGTATAATGAAGCTGTATGGTGGGATATCAAACGTCATGAAATTATTGCTGCTAGTCATAATGAAACGTATGCTGCAGCTCTGATGATGCAGTGTGGAAGCTTATAAAAAGTCATGAATTTATTACTGATCAAGCTATAATTTGAATAAAAAGATAACTTATTTTGTATTCATTTTAAATTGGAACAAGTATTTTGCAATGTTTGCAACAGCACATCTTTTCCAATTTTTCTTATGATTCACATTTCCCTCTTGTACATACATAGTACTACATAGTTTCAGTGTTAACTGTATTACTTAAACCTTTTATAGTTACTAACTACTAAAGTGAATGTTAACTGCACAGAATGTTGTTCATGGCATTGCCATGTGTAAAGTTTAATGATATTTTGATGTCTAAATCTATAGATTATGTTAGGTTAGATATCCTGTTAGAAATATAGAATTGGCTGTATTAAATAGTCCTTGTGCAAGTATAAAATAAAGCTTCAGTAGACAATAACAGCAGCAAATTTATAATTTACTATAACTGTAATTTTTTCTCTATATACAATATTGCAAATGGTTTAGGCTTCAAATGCTTACCATAACCATGTACATTATTAGGTTGCTCTCTTCATACACTACAATGAACATATAAGTAGTTATGACTAACAAATATATTTTACCACAAGCATGTGAATGTGTTGATAAGTTTAAAATGTTAAATTGTCTATAAATAAAAAATATATATTGATAAATGAAGTTTGTCATATATGAGTCAAAAAGGTCTGCAATGTTTAAAATTTTGCTTGCCATAGAAATGATATCCTGTTGGTTATGAACAGTCATCCTCTGAATTATCACTGAGCACAGTTATTATTAGCAATAACACAGATCTGATTAAGTATTGCATATGTTCTCTTTCACTCAGGGGAGCGATATAGGACCATCATGGCCCTCTTGTTATACTAGCTTCCCAACACTAACCAGGACTTAAATTGTTTTTGTCAAAGAGTTTGGGATCAGTAAGTACATGATGAGATCCAATTTTTGCAGGAACTAGTGTCTTTCGATGCAAGTTCAACTGATCTCTTAATTTCTGTACGATACGTGTGTTTTGTTCGGCGATGTCTTTTTTTTTCATAAGGGTCTTCTGAAAAAAAAAGATATACAGGTTTGAACATGTAGCACAAACACTATACAAAAATAGTCTGAGGGCATATGTTTATTATGTGTGTTTAGCACATTATAGACATAAATGCATTATTTTTACAATTTTCTGAGTTTGGCGTACGTAGGAATCACTTTAAAGACTTGAAAACATTTTGCAATGGCTGTCGTAACCTGTACCCCGTACTTTGATTCAGTGCTGCCATATTTTTATTTCACTATAATAGAATTCCGTGCAAACCGGTGTAAGGGGGCGTGAAAGGTGTTGCACATTTCATTCCCTCTCACAAACAGACTTAATTAAACCGAGTCTGTTATTATATTGCTTTGCTACGTCCTATGCTTCCAAAGCCATGTTTTTCTAACTTCGTTAGATTAAATTTTAATTGTTTACAATGTCATATAGGAAACATGCAATGCCGTTTCTTAAATATGTGCGCTTTAGAACCACATACTAAAAACTAAGTCACAAAATGACAAACAACTTGTGAGAACAAGAACATTCTCTTATCTGGTAACATGAGTGCAATCATATATTAAAATGCCTTTAAAAGGGGTCACACATTAAACCGGAATCAACCTAAAAACCGGAATACACCGGAATACACTTTCCATAACCGGAATACACCTGTAGTTTTTTAATTAAAGGTATTTTTGCAGGTTTTTTGATATAATTCAATCATATATATCATAAATAATCAACATACCAAAGGAAAATACAATACGTTCACGCAAAACGGTTTTATAAGAGATTGAAATTCGGCGACCGCGCGGGAAATTACCATAACCGAAATACACCCGTATTTCTTCAACAAATGCTATTTTTGAAGTGGTTTATGACTGAATTTAAAAATATATATCATAAATGATTAATTTTCAAAATGAAATTAAAATACTTATGCGCATTACGTTTTGTACATGATTGAAAATCGGCGATGGCACTGGAAATTTGCGTATTCGTAAATGAATTTCCATGCCTTAAAATTCTCTAATGTACACCCGTATTTCTTAAATAAATCGTATTTTTAGGGTTTATGATAGAATTCAGTCATATCTAAAATATATAATTAATTTACAAAAGGAAATTAAAATGCGCATTACGTTTTATACGAGGTTGCAAATTTGTTGAGTGCACGGGAAATTTGCGCACTCGTGGATGAACCACAATCGACATAATTTTGTTAGATTTTAACTTAGGTAGGTAAATTTCTTTCAAGTTTCGATTTTTTCGGTTCAAATTATTTCAAAATAGTCTTTTTATGCTATAATATGATATTCCAGAGCTTCAGATAAGCTTTTGGTGCAAATGGGTATTTACCCATCACTTTTTGTCTGAATTGGGTATTCGAAATTTGAATTGGGTAAAAATAATATCATTACCAAGCCTTTTCAGAAGTAATTGGGTATTTGCTAAAACCAGTTGAGTATTTTACCAATCTCGCACTAACAATAGAGTATTTTTTGCTTACAGTATACATGGTATATATCACTGAACAGGATTGACTAAGTAGCTAAGTACTTTAACGGCGCCCTTCAATGTTTAATACAAAAATGTATTTAAAATTATAATGAATGTTCCATACTGTTGTTTTCTTTTTCACTTTTAATGAAGTCGCACTCGGAGATCAGTTCATCCACAATATCCCGAACGATGTGGACACCACAATATGCATTCTCCCAAAGATATCATACAGTATTGGTGACACTACATCGTCACAAACAGATAACTGTCATTGTTGAACAGCAAAATATCCCACTAATTAGTTTGTGCTGCAACAATGTTTATTCTTCAACTCTTTTACATTTTATCGGCGTAAAATTGTTTACAAAGTATCCAAATAACACCAATCAGCCAACTGAATGGTCCTGTGATTTTTCCGATAAATTGCAACCCGTTCTGCGGTAACGTATAATCAGTCAGTCAAATCTAGCGTTAAAGTCTCATACCCATTCTAGTAGACTAGCCACTAGACTGATAATAATATATTTCTACATTTTTCCTTTTTTGATGAATTTAATTTCGTAGAGACAAAAGTCAGTCTATTTTAGAGATTTTCACAGAGAAATGATGTTGAAGTTATCAGTTCACTACATTTAATCATAAAAATGTAAAGAAAGATATATCATAGTCTAGGAGCTAGTCTACCATTCTAGTAATAAGGAAAATGCGATACGCATGCTACTTTTTATGAATTGGGTATTAGGAATTTTACTTGCATTTCATTACGCACACTGTATGAATTCAATTGGGTTTTCTGCAATTTTAATTGAGTAAATACGAAAATACACAGCTTATCTGGAGCTCTGATATTCCTTTATGAAATATAGTGTAACCATATGAGCTTCTTTAATTTGTTATTAAAAGCGAATGTGCATAAACAGACAGGTAAATGTGTCTAACGATAATAGCGGATATCCTACCTCTATGACCTATTTGCCCTCAAGGAATTTACATTATTTTTTAAGAAGAATATCTTAAAAGTAAAGTGTCGTGTCAAAAATATACATGTACAAAGATGCAGACATCATATTGCTTTATTTAAAATGTTTTGTATCTTTACGATTTCCGGGTAAATTCCAGTCAATCCAAATAAAAAAAAAATCAACTTAATTTACCCGTTTTTCTTCAATTTTTCAATTTTGCAATTATAACGACAAGTATGAAATTAAATAAAAGCTTATCATATTCAACTGCACTTACCTTGTCAGACATTATTTGTCACATGTCGCATGTGTGTGTTTACAAATATACTGATTAATTGATATAATCAATAGGTGTGATAATCCAATCAAACTCAGGACTAATCAGAGGCACGTGTTTGTTACGCTGCATATATTCAAAGGATATTAATTGTGCTTTAGAAATAAGCGCAGTAAACGTTTTTATATTTATATATTAAACATATATATATATCTTTTGATACAAATGAACCTTTTCTTTCTCTACCAGAAGATTATACAACTGATGTTTTTTATCCAAGATTTTCGCAGGATAAAGGCTATTTGAACAGTAATGGGACTGCATTTATTGAGTTTTGCAAACAGACTGGTCTTTTCATCTTAAACGGTCGTGTAGGTGATGACGCCGGCGTTGGAAAATATACATTTGTGGGTCACAGAGGCTGTAGTCTAGTTGATTATATTATTGTATCCGAATCATTGTATCCTTACATTACATCCTTTACAGTCCATGACCCCAATCCGTTATCAGATAACTGTGTTATTGAATTTACTTATGAAAACATTGTTATTCGTCAGCATGAAAATGGATCTGATGATAGTGATTATTTAACGCTAGACAGTAAATATGTGTGGAATAGTGTACTAAAAGATGATTATGTTAATGCTTTAAATGATACAGTTGTAACTGAAAAGCTAAACGATCTGATTTTGAATACTGGACGAGCTGAAAATTGTGTTGACATTGAATCAAGTTTGAACGATTTTGGAAGTATTATGAATAGTGTAACTGATAAATTGTTTAAGAAAAAAATTAATAGAAACTTTTATAATGTTACATCACAAAACAATAAAGCATGGTTTGATGATAATTGTGAAGTAAAAAGAAATGAATTTTATGTGTTTTTAAATCGCTATAAAAATTGTAAAACTGACGAAAACAGAGTTTTGCTTTCTAAATCACGCTCAGATTATAAAGCAGCTTTGAAATTTGCTAAAAGAAAATACGACGATGAACGTACACGAAAGCTTGAAACTTGTCGTCAAACAAACGCCAAATTGTACTGGAAGTTGTTAAAAGCTGCCTCACATGTGAAAGATCCAAATATACCATTGTCTGATTTTGAAATGTATTTCAAAGCTGTAAATAATCCTGACGATCACTTTTTTAATCCTGATGAAGACGTTTTGTACTTTAATGAACGTTTTCTTAATAATGAATTTCATGTTATGTTCAATGAGCTTGATGTACCTTTAAGTAATGTCGAAATCACATCTGCCATTAAGGAGCTTAAGACTGGAAAGAGTGCGGGCCCCGATAATTTATTAAATGAATTTTTTACGCATGGTGCTTTTCGATTATTACCTTACCTTAACACATTGTTTAACGCGATTTTTAAAACTGGATGTTTCCCTGAATCTTGGTCTGAAGGATATATCATTCCATTGCATAAAAAAGGTGCAGTAAATGTTCCTGATAACTATAGAGGAATCACATTACTTAGTGTTTTATGAACACTGTTCACTAGAATTTTAAATAATCGGTTAACAAATTGGGCAGAGTACTATAATATATATATAGAAGCACAAGCAGGTTTTCGAAGTGGCATGAGTACCACAGATAATATTTTTGTATTGCATGGTCTTATAACTCATATTATCAACAATGGAAAGAAGCTGTACTGTAGTTTTATTGATTTTAGTAAAGCATTTGATTATGTAGAAAGAAATAATTTATGGTATAAGCTGATTAAAATTGGTGTTCGAGGTAAGATGTTAACTGTTATTAAAAGTATGTACACTGGTCTGAAATCTCGTGTGAAATATAATAATAAACTTAGTAATGAATTTACATGTATGCTTGGTGTACGTCAAGGTGAATGTTTGTCGCCTTTTCTTTTTTCTATGTTTTTGAATGATATTGAAGAATATCTCATTTTGAACAATTTCGAGGGTGTAGATACATATATGACAAAATTATTTCTTTTGCTATATGCCGACGACATCGTCATCTTCTCTGAAACAGCAGACGGACTACAAAAAGGATTAGATTTACTTCAAGAATATTGTTACAGATGGAAACTGAAAATCAATGTTAAGAAAACTAAAGTTATTGTTTTCAGAAAATCGGGAATGTTACCGAGGAACTTGAATTTTGTTTTTGATAATGAACAGATTGAAATAGTTAAGTCTTTTTCGTATCTTGGTATAGTATTTACACAAGGTGGATCATTTAGCGAAACCCAAATTACGTTGGCTAGAAAAGCACAGAAGGCGATTTTCAAATTAAATAGATACTTACTGAATTTTTCAAATGTTTCTGTTAATCACAGACTAGAATTGTTTGATAAACTCGTTTTACCAATTCTTAACTACTCTTGTGAAATTTGGGGATTTCATAATGCTGTTAACATAGAACGAGTACATACTTTGTATTGTAAACGAGTTTTAAAAGTTAAGCGCACAACACAGAACGATTTTGTATATGGTATCTTAGGAAGATTTAGTCTTATTAATCATAGATACATTAGAATTATTAGATATTGGTTTAAACTTATATGTAGCAGTGATAATAAGTATAATAAAATTGTATATAACATGTTAATGGCTGATGCAGATATACATCCAAATAAGACTTCCTGGGTTACTTTAGTCCGAGACTTACTGTCTTCAATGGGATTCCATGATGTATGGCTTGCACAGGGAGTTGGTAATTTCGATGTTTTCCTACATATTTTCAAGCAACGCCTCCATGACAATAGTCTTCAGTTATGGCACGATCGTTTAGAAAATTCAACTCGAGCAATTTTCTTTAGGGAGATTATTGATTTTGATTTTCAATTTTTTCTAAAATGTTTAAACGTACAGAAATTTAGGATAGCGTTCAGCAGGTTAGTTGTTTCCTCTCACAACCTTAAGATTGAGTCTGGCAGGTGGCATAGACCAAGAAGTATTCCATTAGCAGATAGAAAATGCACAATTTGTGATAAACTTGAAGATGAGTTTCACTTCATTTTAGAATGTTCATCCTTTTACGATTTACGTAAACAATACATCAACAGGTACTTTTGGATTAGACCAAGTATGTTTAAATTGAAACAATTGTTTCAGTGTAAAAATGAAAATGTAATTAAGCGTTTAAGTATATACATATTTAAATCGTTTGAAATTAGAAACACTATAAATGGCACATAATATATTTTGTCATTATACCTTGTCTCTACATATGTTGAGTACGATATATGTGTAAGATAGCGATGCAGTATTGTATATTCATATGTTGTACAAATATGTAAATTTGTGTTGATATAATCTCATACTCAGCTAGTCAAAACAAAATAAGAAATGACACCTTCTCCGCATACAACAAATTACTTGACGATCAGCTGAACCCTTAATCTTTCTTACTTTTGCTAGTTAAGAATGCCCCGTTGCTATTTATTTTGAGCAGAACGTTGTGTTTATACATGCACTTTTTAAAGCTGGTTTATATCAACACAATTTTTGTCACGTGACTTGCTATTGTTATGTAATTGTAATTCATGTATATGTTCACATGGGCCTATGGCCTATTGAATCTGAAATAAAACCTTCTTCTTCATAATATAATTCTTTTGAAAACTGATTTTTCGTAATTTATTTTCTTCTTAAATTATCAAACTAAACATGAAGAAATAATTCAATTAGTTCCAATAATAAACATACGGCCGGTTCTTTCCGATCAGCGCGGTTTATGCACTGACACGTGTTTTGTGTATAATTCATTTAAAAATTGAATATTGATATTTTTTCTTAATTAATTTTCTTTTTTTTTATTTGTTAAACGAAATGCGAAATATGAAGAAATAATTAAATAATTTCCAATTATAAACATGTGACATGCCCTTTCCGATCATGTTATGACCTTTCCGATCAGCGCGGTTTATGCCACACGTAGTTTGTCTATAATTCATTTAAAAATAAAAAAATGCTATTTTATCATTCATAGTTTATTTTCTTTTTTATTTGCTAAATGAAATATGAAGAAACAATTAAATAAGTTTCGATAATAAACATGTGACATGCCCTTTCCGATAATGTTAAGCCCTTTCCGATCCGCGCGGTTAATGTCGGGACCCGTGTTTTGTTTATGATTCATTTAAAATCGGATATTGATATTTTTTTATCCTAAATTATTTTCTTATTATTTAAAGAAACAATTAAATAAATTTTAATAATCAACATTCCGGTATCTAGTCGAATATAGCGACGTAAGCGTAAAACATTTCCGTAAGATCGTTAAGTTATAATCTCGTATACAGAATTAACTTTTAATAAACTTCTCTCAAATATTCATTCATATTTAATCTGATTGAACATGGTTCTACAACTTATAAAAAATGATAAAAAGTGTTTATTTAAGAGAATACTATTTATTTTTTAAAAAAGGACGAGTGCATTTATGTTATGGAAATTTCCCGTGCGCTCGCCAAATTCAAATCTCGTTTAAAATCGTTTTGCGTTAAAGTATTTTATTTTCCTTTTGTAAACTTATTATTTATATTATACACGAATGATTTCCGCAAAAAAACCTACAAAAATACCAGAGGTATGATATCCGCTATTATCGTTTGACACATTTACCTGTCTGTTTATGCACATTCGCTTTTAATAACAAATTAAAGAAGCTCATATGGTTACACTATATTTCATAAAGGAATATCAGAGTTCCAGATAAGCTGTGTATTTGCGTATTTATTCAATTAAAATTGCAGAAAACCCAATTGAATTCATACAGTGTGCGTAATGAAATGCAAGTAAAATTCCTAATACCCAATTCATAAAAGTAGCTTGCGTATCGCATTTTCCTTATTACTAGAATGGTAGACTAGCTCCTAGACTATGATATATCTTTTTTTACATTTTTATGATTAAATGTAGTGAACTGATAATTTCAACATCATTCCTCTGTGAAAATCTCTAAAATAGACTGACTTTTGTCTCTATGAAATTAAATTCATCAAAAAAGGAAAAATGTAGAAATATATTATTATCAGTCTAGTGGCTAGTCTACTAGAATGGGTATGAGACTTTAACGCAAGATTTGACTGACTGGTTATACGTTACCGCAGAACGGGTTGCAATTTATCGGAAAAATCACAGGACCATTCAGTCGGCTGATTGGTGTTATTTGGATACTTTGTAAACAAATTTACGCCGATAAAATGTAAAAGAGTTGAAGAATAAACATTGTTGCAGCACAAACTAATTAGTGGGATATTTTGCTGTTCAACAATGACAGTTATCTGTTTGTGAC